>NC_091242.1:2372948-2385448 GCF_040958095.1 Procambarus clarkii | reverse complement strand
TATGAGGTATATAACAATTTCAATATACTAAACCTGTCTGGCATGATGCTAAAAAATAATTTTTCTACGAATCTGTTCAGTAATTTCACCTACTCTTGGCAATGCTTTTAAAGTATTAATTATCAGCAGCATTAGATCTCTTAATATAATCAACAACAATTTTTTTAAATTAATTTGTGAACTAAATTTCATGGAGCTCGAATCGTATACAATTATAAGACAATTGTCGTTCTCTTGCAAATGCAATTCTTTCAATTTGGATCATCGCATCACTCCCACGATGCGACTGAAACGTTTGCGCATGTTTTCTTTCACCTCAGTCGCCTGTTCACCGAGAAAATGGGGGTCGAACGTGGGGATAGTTAATACGGCCCCAACAGTAGCCTATTGACCAAACAGGAAGTATAGTTTAGTCCTGAACATTGTACAGGACAAAAGAAAAACAGTGAAAAACAGTCGATTAAGGCAGCGTTTGGGATGCTCTCGGACGCAGGTTCGAATCCTCGTCACGGCCCTTGTGGATTTGTTCATTTGATGCATCACGCTATTGTGATTTCTGTGTGTAAAAACAGTGTTAATACACCAAGTAGCAGAGTATACTCCTCTGTGTATACTGCCCCGTCGACGATTGATTGATTGATGAAGATTAAGCCACCCAAAAGGTGGCACGGGCATGAATAGCCCGTAAGTGGTGGCCCTTTTGAGCCATTACAGTATCAAGAGCTGATACTGGAGATCTGTGGAGGTGCGACTGCACCCTGCGTGACGGGAGATGTCTCCCGTGTCGACGAAAGCAGCTTCGCTATATATAGCCAATGGGAGAAGGGGGAGAAGGTAGCAGTTGATTGGCCAGGCGGGAGATGTGGGCGGAGCTCCAGCGAGCCCGGGAAACACCGGAGTTTAAGCGACGCGATTTAGTAAACACGCGCGAACTTCAGTTCATTAATTTGTTGTTGTCTATTTGTGTTACTTTTCTGGCAGCAGTTAAGAGGCTTTGTTTCCTGAATAAGTTGCAAAGTATTTTAAAACATTATACTGTAGTTAACAAGACAATTGCACCATTCTACGAGCATTCAGTTTAACACAATCTGAGTACCAGGAGCCAGATTCACGAAGCAGTTACGCAAGTACTTACGAACGTGTACACCTTTCCTCAATCTTTGACGGCTTTGGTTATATTTATTAAATAGTTTACACGCATGAAAACTTCCCAATCAACTGTTGTTATTGATATAAACAGCCTCCTGGTGCTCCGGAGCTCATTAACTGTTTAATAATTGTAAACAAAGCCGCCGAAGATTGATAAAAGATGTACAGATTCGTAAGTGCTTGCGTAACTGCTTCGTGAATCGCACTCCCAGGTGCTTAGACCAACCCGTTCTCGCACTTTCGTATAGTCAATATTGACTTATTAAATACGTGCACATGTGACATACTAGTTTCCCTTGAAAAGCTTCATAGAAAACACCGACCTTACCTAACCTTCTTAGTATGTTAAGATAAGCATCTTATTGCTTCGTAATTACAATTATTACTTAACCTATTATAGGTATAGATTAAGTAATAATTGTAATTACGAAGCAATAAGATGCTTATCTAAACATACTAAGAAGGTTAGGTAAGGTCGGTGTTTTCTATGAAGCTTTTCATGGGAAACTATTATGTTTAGTATGTCACATGTGCACGTATTTAATAAGTCAATATTGACTGTAAGAAAGTGCAAGAACGGGTTGGCTTAGACAGGTCGAATGGCATGACCGCCGGGATATAACAATGTTATATCAGAGTATATTTATATATATATATGATAAGCGCAGGAGACGTCGTTGCAACACGTCACAGGAGACGTTGTTGCAACACGTCACAGGAGACGTTGTTGCAACACGTCCCAGGAGACGTTGTTGCAATACGTCCCAGGAGACGTTGTTGCAACACGTCACAGGAGACGTTGTTGCAACACGTCACAGGAGACGTTGATGCAACACGTCACAGGAGACGATGCAACACGTCACAGGAGACGTTGATGCAACACGTCACAGGAGACGTTGTTGCAACACGTCACAGGAGACGTTGTTGCAACACGTCACAGGAGACGTCGTTGTAACACGTCACAGGAGACGTCGATGCAACACGTCACAGGAGACGTTGTTGCAATACGTCACAGGAGACGTTGTTGCAACACGTCACAGGAGACGTTGTTGCAATACGTCACAGGAGACGTTGTTGCAACACGTCACAGGAGACGTTGTTGCAACACGTCACAGGAGACGTTGTTGCAACACGTCACAGGAGACGTTGTTGCAATACGTCACAGGAGACGTCGTTGTAACACGTCACAGGAGACGTCGATGCAACACGTCACAAGAAACGTTGCAACACGTCACAGGAGACGTTGATGCAACACGTCACAAGAGACGATGCAACACGTCACAAGAGACGATGCAACACGTCACAAGAGACGATGCAACACGTCACAGGAGACGTCGATGCAACACGTCACAAGAGACGTTGCAACACGTCCCAGGAGACGTTGCAACACGTCACAGGAGACGTCGATGCAACACGTCACAAGAGACGATGCAACACGTCACAAGAGACGATGCAACACGTCACAGGAGACGTCGATGCAACACGTCACAAGAGACGATGCAACACGTCACAAGAGACGATGCAACACGTCACAAGAGACGTCGATGCAACACGTCACAAGAGACGTTGATGCAACACGTCACAAGAGACGATGCAACACGTCACAAGAGACGTCGATGCAACACGTCACAAGAGACGATGCAACACGTCACAAGAGACGATGCAACACGTCACAAGAGACGTCGATGCAACACGTCACAAGAGACGTTGATGCAACACGTCACAAGAGACGATGCAACACGTCACAAGAGACGTCGATGCAACACGTCACAAGAGACGATGCAACACGTCACAAGAGACGTCGATGCAATCAACCAATTTCACCTCATTTTCCACCATCGTCGCTGTCTCAATTTTTGGATCAGAAAATAATTTTTTTCTTTCGATAAATTGATTCCAAATCAAATTACCCAAAAAAATTATATATATAAAAGTAAGAGAGGAGGTAGAGGTTTCTTTAAGTGTTCTCTATTATTAAAAATATTTCAGGAAAGAATTTCATTTTTGAATACAAAATCATTATTAAAAAAAAACTTTGATAAGTGACAAAAACTCGTTTAAAGCTATTAAGTTTTTTCTTCATGTAAAATGATTTGTTACTAGTGTCGTTTGCCTGATACCAAGGAATATCCCTGCCTGATACCAAGGAATATCCCAGCCTGATACCAAGGAATACCCCTGCCTGATATCAAAGAATCCCCCTGCCTGATACCAAGGAATATCCCTGTCTGATACCAAAGAATATCCCTGCCTGATACCAAAGAATATCCCTGCCTGATACCAAAGAATATCCCTGCCTGATACCATGGAATATCCCTGCCTGATACCAAAGAATATCCCTGCCTGATACCAAAGAATATCCCTGCCTGATACCAAGGAATATCCCTGCCTGATACCAAAGAATATCCCTGCCTGATACCAAGGAATACCCCTGCCTGATACCAAGGAATACCCCTGCCTGATACCAAGGAATACCCCTGCCTGATACCAAGGAATATCCCTGCCTGATATCAAAGAATCCCCCTGCCTGATACCAAAGAATATCCCTGCCTGATACCAAGGAATATCCCTGCCTGATACCAAAGAATACCCCTGCCTGATACCAAACAATATCCCTGCCTGATACCAAAGAATATCCCTGCCTGATACCAAAGAATACCCCTGCCTGATACCAAACAATACCCCCTGCCTGATACCAAACAATACCCCCCCTGCCTGATACCAAACAATACCCCCAACTACAACGTTTGGGCACGTCTTAACACCTAACAAGTTGTAACGACCAATATAACCCGTTGTAACAGCCTTCCCATACGTCATAAAAACTTTATAACATGAGGTAATTACAACTTTATTACAAGTTGTAACAAGCGGAACATAGGGCCAGTTACGCTGTTTGCTTGTTTGGTGTAACCTCACCTGATACAGGTATAGACAAACTCAATTCGCTACTTACTTTTATCTTCTAACTTCTCCTCGCAAATTTCTGCAAAGATAAAAATGATTTTATAAACAAAATGCATTTGCAATGATCAATTGATATTAATAAAATATTCCTCAATGCTCAGAGGAATTAATATATCATTGTATTGGCGCCTGCGCTGTTGCGCTGCTGGACCCATTGTATATAGACCCATAGTATACAATGTGTGTGTGTGTGTGTGTGTGTGTGTGTGTATACTCACCTAGTTGTACTCACCTAGTTGTGCTTGCGGGGGTTGAGCTCTGGCTCTTTGGTCCCGCCTCTCAACTGTCAATCAACAGGTGTACAGGTTCCTGAGTCTATTGTGTGTGTGTGTGTGTGTGTGTGTGTGTGTGTGTGTGTGTGTGTGTGTGTGTGTGTGTGTACTCACCTAGTTGTGCTTGCGGGGGTTGAGCTTTAGCTCTTTGGTCCCGCCTCTCAACTGTCAATCAACAGGTAGGTAGGTGTGTGTGTGTGTGTGTGTGTGTGTGTGTGTGTGTGTGTGTGTGTGTGTGTGTGTGTGTGTGTGTGTGTGTGTGTGTGCGTGCGTGCGTGTACACACCAGACTCCACCCGCACGAAGGAGCTCGCTCAGTCCCTCTTATAATATGGGTTAAATAATCATTGCCAACATGGCGGCTGCGACCAGGAAGCAATATATTCATTGCTGCCTGGCGTCCAGGACCGTTGTATCCTCCTCCTGGCGTCCAGGAACGAATAAGATCCTCCTCCTGGCGTCCAGGAACGAATAACATCCTCCTCCTCCTCCTGGCGTCCAGGAACGTACAGCATCCTCCCACTGACGTCTAGGAACGTACAACATCATCCTCCTGGCGTCCAGGAACGAATAGCATCCTCCTCCTGGCGTCCAGGAACGAATAGCATCCTCCTCCTGGCGTCCAGGAACGTACAGCATCCCTTCTCCCAGAACTACAGACAGAAGCCATCACAGTTCCTTCTCAAAGAGGCGTACCAACCCTCCCACCTCACAAAGGTGTTTCTCACCTGTCATTGGATACGACTTTCAACCAGCGAGGTGTTGTTCCCCCTCACACGCCAGGTGAGGGGGGGGAGGGAGGGGGTATTGCTGGGGTCATGAGGGGGGGGGGGAGGGGAGGGGGTGTGGGGGGGGGGTGTTTGGGGGGGGAGAAGTGAGGTTAGTGGATGAGGATTTTATGTATGAGAGCTGGAGTAGTTAGGGTGTGTAAGGGGCGGGGGGGGGGGGGTGATTGGGGAGAGGGAGGGGGGGGGGGAATAGAGAGGAGGAGGAGGAGGGAGAGATGGGAAGGTAAACCAGAGATGGGATGGTAGACTAATAAAGGAGAGGGGTGAATGGAATGGGTGTACCTTATCCACCTGTACACCTTACACCTCTTATACTGTCGTAATTATTAGTCTACACTCAGTGTAAAGCTTCTTCACAGTATACTCCACACTCAGTGTAAACTTCCCCACAGTATAGCCCACACTCAGTGTAAACTTCCCCACAGTATAGCCCACACTCAGTGTAAACTTCCCCACAGTATACTCCACACTCAGTGTAAACCAGTATACTCCACACTCAGTGTAAACCAGTATACTCCACACTCAGTGTAAACCATTATACTCCACACTCAGTGTAAACCAGTATACTCCACACTCAGTGTAAACCAGTATACTCCACACTCAGTGTAAACCAGTATACTCCACACTCAGTGTAAACCAGTATACTCCACACTCAGTGTAAACCTCCCCCCTTACCCTGGCTCTCCAGAGAGATATAATACACTCTTAATGACAATTTCCTAAACGTTTTAAAATCAAATAACAAAAAGCTAAAAATTCTGAGAGTGAAGATAGAGAATATTTACACAATATTACAGGTTTTGTAAAGTTCTTGTAAAATTACAGGTTTTGTAATGTGATAAGTGCTATCACTGGGGGTGGGGGGGGAGGGGTGATTGGGGGGGGTTGACGTGGGGGGGGAGGGGGGGTCAGAGAGGGGGGGGGGGAGGGAGGGGTATCCGCCTTCCTTGTGATGGGGGAAATGGTTGTCGATACTTCGATCAGTAAGTTAATACCTGTAGCAGCTGAGGGCACCTGTTTGTTGGAGGAGTGTTGGAGGGAGAGTATGTTGGAGGGGGAGAGGGAGAGTATGTTGGAGGGGGAGTATGTTGGAGGGGGAGAGGGAGAGTATGTTGGAGGGGGAGTATGTTGGAGGGGGAGAGGGAGAGTATGTTGGAGGGGGAGTATGTTGGAGGGGGAGAGGGAGAGTATGTTGGAGGGGGGAGTATGTTGGAGGAGGAGAGGGAGAGTATGTTGGAGGGGGAGTATGTTGGAGGGGGAGAGGGAGAGTATGTTGGAGGGGGAGAGGGAGAGTATGTTGGAGGGGGAGAGGGAGAGTATGTTGGAGGGGGAGAGGGAGAGTATGTTGGAGGGGGGAGTATGTTGGAGGGGGAGAGGGAGAGTATGTTGGAGGGGGAGAGGGAGAGTATGTTGGAGGGGGGAGTATGTTGGAGGTGGAGAATGTTGGGGAGGTATGAGAGAGGGAGCATGTTAGATTAGTCTTAGAGTGAAGCTAGAGTATACTCATATTTACAACTTCTCATAACTTATCCCCCGTGATGAGATGTGTCACTCACCGTCAGGTTTACTAGATCAGTGATGAGCTAGGAGGTAAACTTTCACTCACAGACCAGGGGAGTAAAATCCCACTCACAGACCAGGGGAGTAAAATCCCACTCACAGACCAGGGGAATAAACTCCCACTCACAGACCAGGGGAGTAAACTCCCACTCACAGACCAGGAGAATAAACTCCCACTCACAGACCAGGGGGAATAAACTCCCACTCACAGACCAGGGGAATAAACTCCCACTCACAGACCAGGGGAATAAACTCCCACTCACAGACCAGGGGAATAAACTCCCACTCACAGACCAGGGGAGTAAACTCCCACTCACAGACCAGGAGAATAAACTCCCACTCACAGACCAGGGGAATAAACTCCCACTCACAGACCAGGGGAATAAACTCCCACTCACAGACCAGGAGAATAAACTCCCACTCACAGACCAGGAGAATAAACTCCCACTCACAGACCAGGGGGAATAAACTCCCACTCACAGACCAGGGGAGTAAAATCCCACTCACAGACCAGGGGAATAAACTCCCACTCACAGACCAGGAGAATAAACTCCCACTCACAGACCAGGAGATAAACTCCCACTCACAGACCAGGGGAATAAACTCACACTCACAGACCAGGGGAGTAAAATCCCACTCACAGACCAGGGGAATAAACTCCCACTCACAGACCAGGGGAATAAACTCCCACTCACAGACCAGGGGAATAAACTCCCACTCACAGACCAGGGGAGTAAACTCCCACTCACAGACCAGGGGAATAAACTCCCACTCACAGACCAGGGGAGTAAAATCCCACTCACAGACCAGGGGAATAAACTCCCACTCACAGACCAGGGGAATAAACTCCCACTCACAGACCAGGAGAATAAACTCCCACTCACAGACCAGGAGATAAACTCCCACTCACAGACCAGGGGAATAAACTGACACTCACAGACCAGGAGATAAACTCCCACTCACAGACCAGGGGAATAAACTCCCACTCACAGACCAGGGGAGTAAACTCCCACTCACAGACCAGGGGAGTAAACTCCCACTCACAGACCAGGGGAGTAAACTCCCACTCACAGACCAGGAAGTAAACTCCCACTCACAGACCAGGAAGTAAACTCCCACTCACAGACCAGGAGGTAAACTCCCACTCACAGACCAGGAAGTAAACTCCCACTCACAGACTAGGGGAGTAAACTCCCACTCACAGACCAGGAGATTAAACTCCCACTCACAGACCAGGGGAATAAACTCCCACTCACAGACCAGGAGGTACCTCCCACTCACAGACCAAGGGAATAAACTCCCACTCACAGACCAGGAGGTACCTCCCACTCACAGACCAGGAGGTACCTCCCACTCACAGACCAGGAGGTACCTCCCACTCACAGACCAGGAGGTACCTCCCACTCACAGACCAGGAGATAAACTCCCACTCACAGACCAGGGGAGTAAACTCCCACTCACAGACCAGGAGGTACCTCCCACTCACAGACCAGGAGATAAACTCCCACTCACAGACCAGGGGAGTAAACTCCCACTCACAGACCAGGAGGTACCTCCCACTCACAGACCAGGAGGTACCTCCCACTCACAGACCAGGAGGTACCTCCCACTCACAGACCAGGAGATAAACTCCCACTCACAGACCAGGGGAGTAAACTCCCACTCACAGACCAGGAGGTACCTCCCACTCACAGACCAGGAGATAAACTCCCACTCACAGACCAGGAGATAAACTCCCACTCACAGACCAGGAGATAAACTCCCACTCACAGACCAGGAGATAAACTCCCACTCACAGACCAGGATATAAACACCAACCAACAAGCCTCAGGTGAACAGAGTCGTTACAATGGCTGAGACGCATAATTGCCCAATTTTGCATAAAATTAAAAGTATATGTAAATATCGTAGTGTAGTTGGCGGGGAACTTGTTGCTGTGGTGGTAAATGGTCGTACGGTTGTTAAGACTTTGGACACCGAAGATTATCTTGATCCAAAATATACAGTTACTCAAGAAAGCCCAAACGTTTGCTGCCCGGAGCTGAGGGCTACGAGGGGAAAAATTTTAGGAATTAGATCAGAAAGATCCTAGCAAAAAGGTGGAACAAGAGGGAGACATGATCACGACCTACTAAATACTCTTTTGTGCAGATAAGATGGACAAGGGCTGACGCCAAAGAGCTGTGAATAACACAGTCTCAGCATGACTCTATACATGAATTTAATGGAAGGTATGATAGAGCCCAGCTAAATCAACCTAGCGAAAGGTAAGGAGGCGGGGCCCAGTAGCTGAAGCTGAACCTTGAAAACAAGTTCGCAGCTGAAGAGGAGGGGAAACTATCAAGGGGAAAGCACCAAGCCATTACTACTATATATAACACTGAACGGGTCGGGATAAGGATTAGGGATGGGACGGTGGGAAAGGAATGGTATCCCAACCACTTATGGACGATCGGGGATTGAACGCCGACCGTCCAATGAGTGAGAAAGACAGAGCTTCTTTCACCCTGATGCTTTCAGTGAATTTCAGTAGAATTACAACAGAAGCTTTAAATTCAGTCCCCAGAATCTGGTCTCACTTTCCCAGGCGATAGACTTTAGGGCCTGGGGGGTAGGGGGGGGGCAGGGGGAGATTGGGCAGGGATTGGGGGATTGGGGAGGGATGGGGGGTAGGGAGGGGGGGCAAGACTGTCCGAATTAAGACACCTCCAGTGCAAGTGTGTCCGAGTTAAGGACGAAGTTTGAAGGGAAAGTCTGAAAACTTTCTCCACTTATCTAGTTCTGGTGAGTCTGAGATGGTGATTATTCTTCCTTTTGTGACTCAGAGTTCAATGGGAATTATAGAAAGTTCACCCTCCCCCCTTAGAGCAGCTTCTAATGGGTGTTGGTTATTATAGAAATGATTAGTATCATATTTAATATAATTACTAACACCGGAATCATTGTCACTGTGAGTAGTGATGATGGTAGCAGCCACACCTGGGTCAACAGGTGTATAATTGACAGGTGTTAACGGTCATCTTGAGGTAACAGAGGTCAGAGGTCACTGCTGTAGCCACCCGTCTCGTACCGTTACAACTACAGGAATTATCACCACTCTTATCAATGATTGAGTTAGGTCACCTTGATATCACTTTGCCACTCTGCCACACTTATTATAAGTCACTCTGAGACGCATTATAGCATCTAAAGTGACTTGGTCTCTACGAGTGTCACAGAGATGTTATGTATAAGCTTCTATTGTTATTGCTGGTGATTTGTTATCCTGTTATCTGGTGCCTGGAACATTGCTTTCACTCTAAATCATCCAATGTTGTATTGCGAGTAGGCTGTGAGTGCCAGCGGGCCTCCCTCTCCTCACACTCTCTAGTGTGTTTCTTAGGTACCAGAGTTTGCAGGTAGAGAGGGAAGGGTATTGTGTTGCAGAAGTAACTCTACCTGACCTGTTTACCTGTCAGGTAAACTACCTGATCTTTGCTGCCTGCTTGTTCATATTTCTGGTCGACATGTGAGTGTGTCTGACGCCATGGCGGGAACACAGTTAATGTAGACGTTCACCTCAGAAGGAAGAAATAAGAGTCGAACCAGGTGCCAGGAGGCAGCGATGTTTGCGACGAGAAGATACCAACTTGAAGAGTCTTCCTTCAGTAATAACGTTGGGAGCGGAGGCGGCTGCGTCCCGACGCCACAGTCGTATATAAGGCATTTTGCCGTAGTATTGACCAGCAGAGAGAGAGCCACGCGCCTGCACACACTGACCGCCAGGATTAAATGCTATTAAAAGATTTATGGAAACACCTTCGGCCTGACCACAATCTCTCCCTCCCTTCCACTGCACTCACTCAACTCTCTCTCTCTCTCTCTCTCTCTCTCTCTCTCTCTCTCTCTCTCTCTCTCTCTCTCTCTCTCTCTCTCTCTCTCCCTCTCTCTCTATGGGCCAATAATAATCACGCGAGACCTATATGCACGAAGTTATGCCGTGAGTGAGAAATTAAAAATGATTTTTGTCCAATTTAATTTCGACGTTTGTGGAGGAAGCCGAACTATTTCGGGTTATTTTTTGACACTGAAGCAATATATAGGATTTTTATGTTCAAAAATGCAACCATAATTTCTCATTTTATCGCTTTCAGCTCATATATATATATATATATATATATATATATATATATATATATATATATATATATATATATATATATATATATATATAAGGTTGTGAGGATACCACCTCTGGTGTGCAAGTGTGGGGACCCATAGCCTCGTAGAAGAAAATAAAGAGTATTCAGAGAAGACCTTATGGATTGTCAATGAACAAATATTTAAAAGTGTATATTTTATATATATATATATATATATATATATATATATATATATATATATATATATATATATATATATATATATATATATATATATATATCCGATGTCCAAGAAACATGTCTTTAAATCGTGATTACGTCTCTATATCTGCCCAATATATTTCCCGATGGACCAAAAATACTTCCCGAACTCAAGGTGTCCGTCTTAGAAGGTGGTCGCTGTATTTTCTCTCGTGGTTTGAAATGCGAACGAAGAACTTTTGCCATAATATTTTTTTCTCCTAGACGACCAATTCTGCGAAGTCCTGAGAAAATGGGACCAACTCCACTTTGCAGAAAGGCTGCAACATTGCAATTTAATGTTGGTTGGACGCGATATATTGATTCAATGGGCTTCCATAGAGGCCATTTAGGCTTCTAGCGAGGCCATTGGTTAGAAGGGTCTATTGCCAGAGGGCAGCGCTAGAGGGCAGCACTAGCACTAGAGGGCAGTCACACTACCAGGAAACATTAATCTTGTAGAAGCACAGAGAACAGCAATAAGCTGGAGGTTGACACTCTCCCTCACTCTCCCTCACTCTTCCTCACTCTCCCTCACTCTCCCTCACTCTCACTTCACTTTCTCCTACTTTCAGTAGCGTTACTTGCCTGCTCTTCACGGTTATTCCTCCTCCTTGTTAGTCATGTTTCTCTTTCTCTACCTTCCTCTTTAGCTCCTCCATCTCCTCTCCCTCTCTCCTACCCACAGCGGCTCCTCTCCCTCTCTCCCTCCCACAGCGGCTCCTCTCCCTCTCCATGTTTACCAAGTAAGAGGTTTTAATTAACTCATTGCCTCACTGTTTATCCCCAAGTCGTAACGGTAACTCTTCTTTCTCTTCTTAGACTCCAGCTCCTCTTGAATGCATGTTACTGTTCCTCATGGCTGTTCCTGCTCTTGTTGAACAGTACAAGGCTGTTGTAGCTCGCCGAGTGGTCACTGGATAGCACGTTTTCATGTTTACGATTACCCATGTCTTTTATTTAATACTGTCTATTTTTGTCTAAAAGGTCAGACGCTAGCGGCTAATCTCACTAAACTTTGCAGGGGTGACTGGTATGTGTCAAGAGACTTTCATAGGATGGTTGGGGTCGCCTCATTGCCCCGATTTAAGGAAGGTCGGCTCCTATTGCGATTATCACGTAGTCTGAGCATGTGAAATGGTAGTGATTTTCATGTCCTGCGACCCCGGGCACCGCCGGGGAGGTATAAGGACAATGTACACGCTGAGAGTGGAGGCGCGCGCCATCTAGCGTGTAGTGTTCCAATCTGTCACAATATGCAATATAAATGCCTGAATAACAGCATTGCAATGCTAACTAATCAATAGGAAAGTAATACCAACGGATATATATGTATTTGTTGTGTGTTTGTGGGCGCGGGCTGATATGTATATATATACATAT
>NC_091242.1:2339336-2362448 GCF_040958095.1 Procambarus clarkii | reverse complement strand
TCACAGTGTTACTACTCTTGGTTATCGTGGCTCACAGTGTTACTACTCTTGGTTATCGTGGCCCATAGTGTTACTACTCTTGGTTATCGTGGCTCACAGTGTTACTACTCTTGGTTATCGTGGCCCATAGTGTTACTACTCTTGGTTATCGTGGCTCACAGTGTTAATACTCTTGGTTATCGTGGCCCACAGTGTTACTACTCTTGGTTATCGTGGCCCACAGTGTTACTACTCTTGGTTATCGTGGCTCACAGTGTTACTACTCTTGGTTATCGTGGCTCACAGTGTTACTACTCTTGGTTATCGTGGCTCACAGTGTTACTAGTCTTGGTTATCGTGGCCCACAGTGTTACTACTCTTGGTTATCGTGGCTCACAGTGTTACTACTCTTGGTTATCGTAGCCCATAGAGTTACAGGCGAATGACAATTACTTGTGTCGCTGCTGAAGATTGAGAACTTTTGCTATCGATCGGATTTAGAATTTAGGCGCGACCTTCCGTAAATATTTGTCGTATTGATGTATTTGCCAGTCCCTTAGTGTATTGATTGATGTCTTCCTGTCACTGTCTCTTTCTCTGTCTGTCTCTTTCTCCGTCTTCCTATGTCTGTCTGTCTCTCTCTTTCTTTATCCATCTTTCCCCGATCAATATGCCATATATTACTAAGTACACTTCCTTCCCCACAGATGGCGTGGCACCCCCGCGGTGCCTCCCAAGGCGTGCGTGCGTGGGCGTGCGTGGTTGCGTGCGTATGTGCGTGCGTGTGGCGGGGGTCGGCGTCCCAGGTGGCCCCCTGCTCCTTCAACCTCATGTGTACCTGCAGATATTCTCCCGACGGACCGATGGCCGATCTCACCGTCTCTCCGCCCCTCGACCGCATCACGGAACTCACCTGTATAGGTGTGCCCTTCGCTAGGATGCCAGGTTAGTGCCACAGTGCCTGGGAGTGCCAGGTCAGTGCCACAGTGCCTGGGAGTGCCAGGTCAGTGCCACAGTGCCTGGGAGTGCCAGGTCAGTGCCACAGTGCCTGGGAGTGCCTGGGAGTGCCAGGTTAGTGCCACAGTGCCTGGGAGTGCCAGGTCAGTGCCACAGTGCCTGGGAGTGCCAGGTCAGTGCCACAGTGCCTGGGAGTGCCAGGTCAGTGCCACAGTGCCTGGGAGTGCCTGGGAGTGCCAGGTTAGTGCCACAGTGCCTGGGAGTGCCAGGTCAGTGCCACAGTGCCTGGGAGTGCCAGGTCAGTGCCACAGTGCCTGGGAGTGCCAGGTCAGTGCCACAGTGCCTGGGAGTGCCAGGTCAGTGCCACAGTGCCTGGGAGTGCCAGGTCAGTGCCACAGTGCCTGGGAGTGCCAGGTCAGTGCCACAGTGCCTGGGAGTGCCAGGTCAGTGCCACAGTGCCTGGGAGTGCCAGGTCAGTGCCACAGTGCCTGGGAGTGCCAGGTCAGTGCCACAGTGCCTGGGAGTGCCAGGTCAGTGCCACAGTGCCTGGGAGTGACAGGTCAGTGCCACAGTGCCTGGGAGTGCCAGGTCAGTGCCACAGTGCCTGGGAGTGACAGGTCAGTGCCACAGTGCCTGGGAGTGCCAGGTCAGTGCCACAGTGCCTGGGAGTGCCAGGTCAATGCCACAGTGCCTGGGAGTGCCAGGTTAGTGTCACAGTGCCTGGGAGTGCCAGGTCAGTGCCACAGTGCCTGGGAGTGCCAGGTTAGTGCCACAGTGCCTGGGAGTGCCAGGTCAGTGCCACAGTGCCTGGGAGTGCCAGGTCAGTGCCACAGTGCCTGGGAGTGCCAGGTCAGTGCCACAGTGCCTGGGAGTGCCAGGTCAATGCCACAGTGCCTGGGAGTGCCAGGTTAGTGCCACAGTGCCTGGGAGTGCCAGGTTAGTGCCACAGTGCCTGGGAGTGCTAGGTTAGTGCCACAGTGCCTGGGAGTGCCAGGTCAGTGCCACAGTGCCTGGGAGTGCCAGGTCAGAGAAGCAACGACATACAGGAACACAGTATACTGGTATCAGTACCTGTGAGCACCGGTCCACCGGTACAGGTACCGGTGCGAACCAGGACCCGAGAGTACCTGGTCCGTTTCACAATGTCGTAAAGAAATAGGACTGATACAGCAGCTAGTTAGGGTTGTACTAGGACCAGGTAAAGTACCGGGAGGGTGTGGTTACTGGCAGGGTGTGGCCAGTGGCAGGGTGTGGCCAGTGGTAGGGGTGTGGTTACTGGCAGGGTGTGGCCAGTGGTAGGGTGTGGTTACTGGCAGGGTGTGGCCAGTGGTAGGGTGTGGTTACTGGCAGGGTGTGGCCAGTGGTAGGGTGTGGTTATTGGCAGGGTGTGGCCAGTGGTAGGGATGTGGTTACTAGCAGTGTGTGGCCAGTGGTAGGGATGTGGTCACTGGCATAGTGTGGCCAGTGGTAGGGATGTGGTTACTAGCAGTGTGTGGCCAGTGGTAGGGATGTGGTCACTGGCATAGTGTGGCCAGTGGTATGATGTGGTCAATGACAGTACCTGGCTAACAATAGGGCGTTTCAATGGTTGAATCACCTTCCCACAGGACAGCTAATGGGCAATAAACTAGCTAAATGATTGATAAATTATAAAAAATCCAGGATAACGTGGATAATTTGTACTTAGGAAGCAAACAAACTCAAAAATCCAAGTTTTAAAACAACTTGTCATTCTGTCCAGCGTCAGGTGTCCACATATTCATATGTGGCACATGTCACACATGTGGCTGGTCACTCACAGGAGTCAGATGTGTCAGGAGAAGCGAGTAATTACTTAAAGTCATTCTCAGGTGTAAGACAAACCCACAATTTCCATAAAGTTCTGGTGAGAAAATTGTCGACGGTGTAATCCGTTCATTACGGTGATCTACGGTGCCCTAATTACGCTCATTTGCTGCCTTTATCTTCACAACAACGGGCGCCAGGTGAACGACTTACCTCTGGTGGCACTGCACAGTGGTGGCACTGCACAGTGGTGGCACTGCACAGTGGTGGCACTGCACAGTGGTGGCACTGCACAGTGGTGGCACTGCACAGTGGTGGCACTGCACAGTGGTGGCACTGCACAGTGGAAACACTACACAGTGGAAACACTGCACAGTGGAAACACTACACAGTGGAAACACTGCACAGTGGAAACACTGCACAGTGGTGGCACTGCACAGTGGTGGCACTGCACAGTGGAAACACTACACAGTGGAAACACTACACAGTGGAAACACTACACAGTGGAAACACTGCACAGTGGAAACACTACACAGTGGAAACACTACACAGTGGAAACACTACACAGTGGAAACACTGCACAGTGGAAACACTACACAGTGGAAACACTGCACAGTGGAAACACTGCACAGTGGAAACACTGCACAGTGGAAACACTACACAGTGGAAACACTGCACAGTGGAAACACTACACAGTGGAAACACTACACAGTGGAAACACTACACAGTGGAAACACTACACAGTGGAAACACTACACAGTGGAAACACTACACAGTGGAAACACTGCACAGTGGAAACACTACACAGTGGAAACACTGCACAGTGGAAACACTACACAGTGGAAACACTGCACAGTGGAAACACTGCACAGTGGAAACACTACACAGTGGAAACACTACACAGTGGAAACACTACACAGTGGAAACACTGCACAGTGGAAACACTGCACAGTGGAAACACTACACAGTGGAAACACTACACAGTGGAAACACTACACAGTGGAAACACTGCACAGTGGAAACACTACACAGTGGAAACACTACACAGTGGAAACACTACACAGTGGAAACACTACACAGTGGAAACACTGCACAGTGGAAACACTACACAGTGGAAACACTGCACAGTGGAAACACTGTGCAGTGGAAACACTACACAGTGGAAACACTACACAATGGAAGCCCCACGCAAGTCTGAACAAAGGCTTCACGTCTGAAAGGGAGTTCTGACATTTCCTTACGAGGTGTGGCCAGGAGGAGCTGGGAGAGGCAGGAGTAATTCTTTCGTGAAGTTGGGTTTAATGATGGAGAAGATTGCTTCACTTCGTTGAATAAGACTGTATTTTTACTCATTATTTTTTTCGTAGGGTTTTGGCAGGAGATGAGTTGAATCTTCAAGGTTCACTGGTGATGAGTTAAGCAGGTTTGGGACTGCCGGAGAGGAAGAAGGCAGAACCTATATGGCATTTTTTTCAGTTATCTTAAAGGTTATCTTAAGGGATTTGCATATTTTTTTCTCTCCATATCATAAGATTAGAGTTGTGTTACTGGATGATAAACGAATAGCTTTGTGTGTTGGGATTTCATTTTTTTGAATACAATGACTTCTGATAGTTTCGTTATAGATTTAATTTCAACAGCCTCAGAGATTACCTTTCGATTTCATAAGATATTATGATCCTATTTCCAAAGAGATCAATTTCCAGTTTCCTAGCAGGGTTACTCTCTCCAGTTATCTAGATTATATTAGAATTTTCTACGAAGTAACCAGTTTCTAAAGAGATTACCTTCCAGTTTCGCAAGAAATTATCTTCGAGCTTCTCAATATTGTACCTTCCAGTTTCCAGAGATTATTTTCGAGTTTCACAAAAAGATTATATTCCATTTTTCCCAAGGGATTACTTTCTAGTTTTCTCAGATATAATAACCCAGTAATTTAATTAATTTTCAACTTCTTATATCATTATATTAGAAAAATTTTCAAAATATTCCAGAGGTACTTCAGCAGGAATATCTGGAATATTTCAGCAGGCAGCTCAGGCAAGATGGCGAAGTAATTATTACTTAAACTGCTATATCGTTCAACGATCATTCCTATAAGTGGTAATGACCCAGAAGACGAGCATTTCCAGGAAATGCCTCTGGACCAGTAATTGACCATCACTTGAACCACTTCTGGGAAAATAAACGACCATCTCTGGACGCACCAATGCCCCGGCAAAACACCACTCCTGGAAATGCTGCTGGAGCAGTTAACAAACACATCTGGAAGTAATAACCGGTTGGTATCAGCCCCACCTGGAAGACCTTCGGGGACCTCTTCTCAACCATCACTGGAAGCTTTAGTGGATCGGTAAATTCCTTCATGGAATTGCTTTTAGACTAATAAATACGACACTATTGGAAGCATTTCTGGCACTTGTGGCTCGTTAAACGACCATTTTTAGCTAGTTCGCTGCTGGAATTGTGTGTGTGTGTGCGCCAGTTAACAAGTCGTCTCCGAAAGCGCTATTGAAGAGAAAGGAAATATGATGAGATAAATAGATGAAAGTCCCCAATGCACATCACCACTGGAATCATTTACACGCTATATATATATATATATATATATATATATATATATATATATATATATATATATATATATATATATATATATATATATATATATATATATATCACTGTCACAGCAATGATTGACAACGCTGATGCTGAAAACAAAGCCCGCCTCCTAGCGGTAACAGCACCCCACGCCGGGGATTTTTTATTTGCTGTGCCCAATGCAGCCCTGGGAACTCGCCTCAGTCATGACGCTCTCCGCATTGGAGTTGCCCTTCGCCTTGCCGCCCCGATCCTCACCGAACATAGGTGCATCTGCGGAACTGCGATGGCAGACCAATATGGTCGACATGGTCTGGTATGTCGTAAATCGCAGGGTAAAATCGCAAGACATGAAGAAGTCAACGACATCATCAAGAGGAGCCTCGCCACAGCCCGCTGCCCGGCACAAAGAGAACCACACTTATCCAGACCTAACGACCCTCAGAAGCGCCCTGATGGGGTCACCTTGCTACCTTGGAAGGATGGTAAGCAAGTGGTATGGGACTACACGTGCGCTGCCACACTGGCCAGTACCTACCTCCACTACAGCACACGTGAAAGCGGTGGTGCTGCTTCTTTCAGGGAATCGCAGAAAATTATTAAATACAGAGGTCTAGCACACTGCTACAGCTTTGTTCCGATCGGCTCGGAGACCCTCGGTTCGTGGGGAAAATGTGCATTGAAGTTCCTGAAGGAATTGGGGGACAAATTGATCAGCGCTACAAAAGACCAGAGAGCAAAAAGTTTCTTGTTCCAGCGCCTCAGTGTTGCGATTCAGAGGGGAAATGCCTGTTGCGTCTTGGGCACTAGTCCAACTTCAGAGGAATTCGAAGAAGTGTTTGACTTGCAACAATGATCGAACCCGTCTGTGACATTCATCAATGTTTCCCATTGTTGTGTTTTTCAAGAGATCCATAACCTTTAAGCACCTTTTTGCATTATTATTTTTGTATCAACCCATGTATATCTTGTAACCATCAAATGCATAATAAAGCACAAAAAATAAAAAAGGAAGGGGGTGGTAGGAGAAAAGCACACAGAAACTGTATTGGAGGGGATCTAAACATTCCCTCTAATGCGTTATGCGTGGTTTCCTCCGAGGCTATGGGTCCCCCTTCTTCCAGCTAGAGGTGGTACTCCCTTCCTATTTTATATATATATATATATATATATATATATATATATATATATATATATATATATATATATATATATATATATATATATATATATATAATTCCGAGTTCTTTTTGAAGAGAAAACGACTGCCACTGAAATCTCTTCAGGAAAAATAAGCGACCATTTTTGAAAGCGGCCCCCGCCCAGCAAAAGGCCACTCCAGGAAATGTGTCTAAGCTTGTAAATAAGCCAACGGTACGACAAAAACGAGTGTGTGGTGTGGAGGTTCTGGAAGGGGGGGAGGAGGTGGAACTAGGCTGAAGTGTGGGTGTGTAGTGTGGAGGTTCTGGAAGCCACAAGGCAGAACAGAGTACCTGGAAGTCCCCCCTCGAGGTGATGACAAAGTAATACATATGTACAAGCAGGTGTCCCTATGTATATAATACATAGGGACATGTATAATACATACATTCCCATCAAGATAATCATTCAGGGAACGCTCAACCAGTCAATAAATACCTGTCTATCGACACCTTTTCCCAATCACCAAACGTCTATCGTGTGAGACACAAGTGAGACACAGTTTAACACGACTCGAAGTCTGGAATGGAATGAGGAAAGCAAACTGGAAAGGGAAAACATTTGTAGGTAAATAGGTAACCTTCGCTGGAATGTGTTCCAGGTCTTATGGGCAAGAAACCCAATAACTGCCCCTACATAGGTAAACCTTTTATGGTAACATGCGTTTACGTGTATGGGTTACCCGGCAGTGCCCGGGGTAGACCCGATGAGCGGGTCGACCCGGTATCAGTCCAGTGAAAAATAAATTCAAGAATATTTTGAGGAATAACGAGAATCAACGGAAATATATCCGGCATGCTAACGTTTGTCAACATATTCTGTCTGTCTGTCTCTGTCTGTCTGTCTGTCTGTCTGTCTGTCTCTGTCTGTCTGTCTGTCTGTCTGTCTGTCTCTGTCTCTGTCTCTGTCTGTCTGTCTGTCTGTCTGTCTGTCTGTCTGTCTCTGTCTCTGTCTGTCTGTCTGTCTGTCTGTCTGTCTGTCTCTGTCTGTCTGTCTGTCTGTCTCTGTCTGTCTGTCTGTCTGTCTGTCTGTCTGTCTGTCTCTGTCTGTCTGTCTGTCTGTCTGTCTGTCTGTCTGTCTGTCTGTCTCTCTCTCTCTGTCTCTCTCTCTCTCTCTCTCTCTCTCTCTCTCTCTCTCTCTCTCTCTCTCTCTCTCTTTCTCTCTCTGCGTTAGCTTCTGTCTCTGTCTTTCCGTCTCTTTGTCCCTCCTCTGTTTCCTTCACTCACTAGAATGTATCACGCATGTGTCACTATACACCATGTGTCACTATACAGCACGTGTCACTATACACCACGCGTCACAATGCATCACTACCCGAGGCTCATGTTTGGAACCCGTGATGGTGACTGACTCGGGAGGTGTGTAGGGAGGGGAGGACACACACACACCTGAAAGGAGCAGTCCGCCGGAGCCAGCAGGTGTGTGTGTATATTCTCTTGCACCCCAAGTTTTCATTGCCATCAATCAATCATCAACATTATACAACAAATTATTGATCTCTATCAACTAGCCACTGTACTGATCCCTCAGACCAGTGCAACACTGACAGTTAACCTGGCGGTAGACTGCTGAACCTCTCAATAATCCGTACCGTATATCAGAAGAAACTGCTAACCGAAGTGAGCGTAGCGTGTGTACGCAGGTCGTCTTTCATTTTTCAATTTGAGGACCAAATAAGCGACCATTACTATAAGTGTGTCAGGAGCAGCACAGGTGGAGTGTCTCACCTGTATTGTTAGGAAAAGATAATGTGTATTTTACCTATCTGAGCTTCCAGGATTTGAGTTGGTAGCTCTTGGACCCCGCCTTTCTACCTGTCGGTGGTATGTATGGATGCCCGGCCTATTTTCCTCTATCGTGTCAATTATGTACCTCTCTCACACATCGCCAGGATGCATATCACAGCAGGTGTCTGTCTCTCGGGTACATATTTACTATTAGGCAAACACAGGTGTCACAGCACTACGAATCCCGAGCGTTGTCCGCTCGGCCACAGCTACCCGTTCGGATTCCGGGGTTCGGGTTGGGCCTGGGTTCGATCCCAGGCGCCGGCGAGAAAAAATGGGGAGTTTCTTTCACCCTAATGCCCCTATTACCTAGCAGTAAATAGGTACCTGGGAGTTAGTCAGCTGTCACGGGCTGCTTCCTGTGGGGGGGGGGGGGGGAAAGAAAATAGTAGTTAGTAATAGTTGATTGACAGTTGAGAGGCGGGCCGAAAGAGCAGAGTTCAACCCACCGCAAGCACAAAACTAGGTGAATACACACACACACACACACACACACACACACACACACACACACACACACACACACACACACACACACACACACACACACACGCACGCTCCCTCCCACAGCAAAACACCCAAAAGTACCCAAACATACACTATCACATAGCCCTCCCCCCTCTCCCCCTCCCACATAAATGGCCAGTTTCCGTTACGAAGCGCAAATAATACGATCAAAGGAATTATACTTATCTATAAAAGTATAATTAATACTTAATCATACGCCAGCGAACAGCATTATGCACTTTTTTTTATAAGCCTTCCTTTCATAATGATCTTAATTGGCGTATAGACCAGCTTTTTTAGAGGGGCATAATTTTAACTAACAGATCAAAAATATTTTCTAGCTAATTGGAGCAGACCAAACCAACCCGAGATCATTAGTGTTGAAATGTCAGTGTATTTTTTTTGGGATTTTATTTTTTGTTTCTTTGTTTTTTGGGGGGGGAGAGCAGGGAAAGGTGCAATTATCATCCTCTGAGTTGTTCGGTTGGCTTGTTTATTGAATTCAATTGAGACGACGTCCATTGTGGTTTTGTGTGTGTGTGTGTGTTTGTGTGTGTGTGTGTGTGTGTGTGTGTGTGTGTGTGTGTTTGTGTGTGTGTGTGTGTGTGTGTGTGTGTGTGTGTGTGTGTGTTTGTGTGTGTGTGTGTGTGTGTGTGTGTGTGTGTGTGTGTGTGTGTGTGTGTGTGTGTGTTTACAGAGAGTTAGATAACGGGAGCTTAGATATCATTACTTCTATAACCTGTTATCACAAATAAGTGAGCCATGTTTGACTCAGGTATTTGAAGGTTAATAGTCAGGAGTCGTTGTTGGGTGATATCACCAGTTATCCATACTTGTTGCGTGATATCACCAATTATCCATACTTTTTGCGTGATATCACCCAGTTATCCACACTTGTTGAGTATCTTAACGACCCGTGGAATGTTTTGGTGGTTCATATGACGGTGATTAATGATTACTCCCTCCAGAAGTAACACCATGCCACCAGTCACATATGTATTGAATATCCCCTAACAACACACATATGTAGAGAAGTGAATGATGTAGTACCGGTCCGTCTTGGAGGCTTATCAACTGCTGACATGCTCTTCAGAGCCGTAGCCAATGTCTGGAATGAATAACCATCTTTCACTGCATATTATCTTGACTTTCACGAACTTCACACTCAATATCTAGCCAACTAAGTGCCAATTATCATCAGGTTTGGCGCCATTTATTGTCCGATTGGCATAATGATTAGATAAGCTAATTAAGAAATAATCAGCAATTATAACATGTTATTATGCTGACTCTCTCCCATCGTAACGCCGGACAAGTAATCACAGACGCTCAACACGAATTATCTCGAATTATCATAAATTAGCCAGCTGAGTTGAATTAACATATCATTGCATCTCAGCACGAGCCCTGGCCAATTAGCATATATGATCAAGCTGGGAGTAATTAGCATAGCGGCGGCCAACTCTCACTCATTGCTAAAACACAAGCGCAGATAATCAGTGACAAACATCACGAACGATTAGTACTACTAATTATTGATATAGATTATCAGATTCAGCTAAAGCTGTAAGCTTAGGCTGCCGCTAAGCCCTCGAACCAGGAGTCGATTTCTATACGAGGCTTACTAAATGATCACTAGTTATCAGGGTTATGTAAGGAGAAGTAGGCCTACCTTGGGATTAACAGGTAGGCCTACCTTGTGATGATTAACAGGTAGGCCAAGCCTGTCATTAACAAGCAGTGAACCAATTCATCACCAGTTCAATATGCCTGTTAGCCCCTGGATGATGACGACTCTGAGTTGAGCCAAATACAACTCAGATGAAATTGATAATACATATAAATATGTATTTCTAGGAGATGAGATTTATATATCTCATCTCGTGAGATGTGTGTGTGTGTGTGTGTGTGTGTGTGTGTGTGTGTGTGTGTGTGTGTGTGTGTGTGTGTGTGTGTGTGTGTGTGTGTGTACTCACCTATTTGTGCTTGCTGGATCGAGCATTGACTCTTGGATCCCGCCTTTCTAGCCATCGGTTGTTTACGGTAATGACTCCTGTCCCATTTTCCTGTGTGTGTGTGTGTGTGTGTGTGTGTGTGTGTGTGTGTGTGTGTGTGTGTGTGTGTGTGTGTGTGCGTGCGTGTGTGTGTGTGTGTGCGTGTGTGCGTGTGTGTGTGTGTGTGTGTGTGTGTGTGTGTGCGTGTATAATCATCCAATCTAAACTGAATGACTAAGTAATCATCAATAATAAGCGGCATTAATTTAAATTTCTTCTTGTTTATCGCTAATTCCGACCATTTTTTATCACTAATTATCTACACTCATGAGTTAATTACTCATGAGTGATTACTCATGAGTGATTACTCATGAGTACAGTAAGTATTTATCACACTTGTACCAGTGACCATGGGTCATAGTCAGCTGTGAACAACTATATAACTCTGATTATCGAGAATTATCTCTAAAATTATATATTTCCTATATCGCGAGTTAATATGAACGTTACCAGTGACATTAAATTATCTGCAATTATGGCGAATTATCCGCAGTTATAAGTGATCCATGGGAGCTGGAGTCGTCTCTCTCTGGGGGTCGTCGAGTCATCTCTCTCTCTCTGGGGGTCGGGGAGTCGTGTCTCTCACTCTCTGGGGGTCGGGGAGTCATCTCTCTCTCTCTCTGGGGGTCGGGGAGTCGTGTCTCTCTCTCTCTCTCTGGGGGTCGTGAGTCGTCTCTCTCTCTCTCTCTCTCTCTCTGGGGGTCGTCGAGTCATCTCTCTCTCTCTCTCTGGGGGTCGGGGAGTCGTGTCTCTCACTCTCTGGGGGTCGGGGAGTCATCTCTCTCTCTCTCTGGGGGTCGGGGAGTCGTGTCTCTCTCTCTCTCTCTGGGGGTCGTGAGTCGTCTCTCTCTCTCTCTCTCTCTCTCTCTCTGGGGGTCGTGAGTCGTCTCTCTCTCTCTCTCTCTCTCTGGGGGTCGTGAAGTCGTCTCTCTCTCCGGCTGAGTCGTGGAGAGCCATTACCGCCTATGACTGTAATCGGGTCCCCATTTTTCCCTAATTACATCTTCTCGTCCACGCCATTATCTATGCCCTCATTTCCATAATTCCAAAGTAGCTTTCTCCCGGTTGGAATTACCGGCACTGGTGTAGGTAGCTCCCGGTTTCTGACTGGAATATTCTTGGTGTCTACACCTGTTGGTCAGAAATATTCTTGGTCAAAAGATTCGTTTCGGTAGGAGTATTCTTCGTGGTTCGAATATTCGTGGTTGGGAGTTTTTTCTGGTTGGAATATACCTTCGTGGACCTTTCCCGGTTAAAAGGCTCGAGGCATCTCTGGAATATCTGAAGTATTCCAATTCTAGTTCATCTCAAAGTCCCGGAAGATATATTCGAAGATATTTTGGGTATCATTCTGGAAATGCATTTCATTTTTTTTGGTTCAGAATATTAACTGATATCGAAAAATTTGTGAAGTGACTTGGGGGGCCAAATTCCGAAAGGAAAATTACCCATTCCTATCAGGGGAAAACATATCCCCTCCCATGCAATACTGACCCTCCCTACCCCTCTCTATCACCCTAAACCACCCCCTCCCATTTCTCTCCCTTCCCATACCTTTCCTTCTTCCTTTCTATCCTATCCCTCTCTATTCCTTTCTATCCTATCCTCTCGCCTAGCCACGTACTCAAGCCTGTTCTTCTCTTCGGAGTAGAGCCGGAGATAATCCCAATCAATACAATCAACGAACAATCAATACAAACAGGTTATATTGCAGCATCTTAGTAACTAGTCGCAGGTGAGGCCCCAGGAACCCTCGGGCTCTGACACAAACGAATGAAATAAATACTTTTAAAAAAATATATTTGGGGGAAAAAGGTTGTTAACGATAGTTTTTAGGTCGGTGGCTTTTTAATCTCAGAGCCAGTCAAAGTGTGGAGAGGAGAGGGCGGAGAGAAGAAGAGAAGGAAGACAGAGAATTATGGCGCGCAAAGAGTAAGAAAAAACAGGGGATATGAAGTAGCAGAAAAGGGAGAAAAGGTGAAGTGTGAAGGAAAAGATAAAATAGAGAGTTAAGTAGAAAAAAAGAAATAGTGACATGATAAAAAAGGGGTGAAGAGAAAGTTGGGTGAAGAGGGTAATGAGAGACCCGGAGAAAAATGAGAAGCAGGGCCGGAAGAATGAAGAGCAGCAGCAGGTAAGCAGATAGCCCAGAGCAGGCAGCAGACGTGACGCTGATATCAAGTACGTCATCTTCACCAAGTTAAGGAAATTTTCAGCCTGGTGATTCCTTGGGTCACGAGAAAATTGCGACCCGCGAAATGGTAACACTCATGCATGCTGCGACCCGCGAGATGGCAACACTCATGCATGCTGAGACCAGCATGATGGCAACACTCATGCATGCTGCGACCCGCGAGATGGCAACACTCATGCATGCTGAGACCCGCGAGATGGCAACACTCACATAAGCCGCGAGATGGCAACACTCACACAAGCTGCGACCCGCGAGATGGCAACACTCACACAAGCCGCGACCCCGCGAGATGGCAACACTCACACAAGCCGCGACCCCGCGAGATGGCAACACTCACACAAGCCGCGACCCGCGAGATGGCAACACTCACACAAGCTGCGACCCGCGAGATGGCAACACTCACACAAGCCGCGACCCACGAGATGGCAACACTCACACAAGCCGCGACCCACGAGATGGCAACACTCACACAAGCCGCGACCCCGCACGATGGCAACACTCACACAAGCCGCGACCCCGCATGATGGCAACACTCACACAAGCCGCGACCCGCATGATGGCAACACTCACACAAGCCGCGACCCACGAGATGGCAACACTCACACAAGCCGCGACCAGCATGATGGCAACACTCACATAAGCCACGACCAGCATGATGGCAACACTCACACAAGCCGCGAAACGCGAGATGGCAACACTCACACAAGCCGCGACCCGTGAGATGGCAACACTCACACAAGCCGCGACCAGCATGATGGCAACACTCACACAAGCCGCGACCCGCATGATGGCAACACTCACACAAGCCGCGACCCGCAAGATGGCAATACTCACATAAGCCACGACCAGCATGATGGCAACACTCACACAAGCCGCGACCCGCGAGATGGCAACACTTACACAAGCCGCGACCCGCGAGATGGCAACACTCACACAAGCCGCGACTTGCGAGATGGCAACACTCACACAAGCCGCAACCCATGAGATGGAAACACTCACACAAGCTGTGACCCGCAAGATGGCAACACTCACACAAGCCGCGACCCGCAAGATGGCAACACTCACACAAGCCGTGACCCGCGAGATGGCAACACTCACACAAGCTGCGACCAGCATGATGGCAACACTTACACAAGCCGCGACCTGCGAGATGGCAACACTCACACAAGCCGCGACCCGCGAGATGGCAACACTCACACAAGCCGCGACCCGCGAGATGGCAACACTCACACAAGCCGCGACCCGCAAGATGGCAACACTCACACAAGCCGCGACCCGCGAGATGGCAACATTCACACAAGCCGCGACCCGCAAGATGGCAACACTCACACAAGCCGCGACCCGCGAGATGGCAACACTCACACAAGCCGCGACCCGCGAGATGGCAACATTCACACAAGCCGCGACCCGCGAGATGGCAACACTCACACAAGCCGCGACCCGCGAGATGGCAACACTCACACAAGCCGCGACCCCGCGAGATGGCAACACTCACACAAGCCGCGACCCGCAAGATGGCAACACTCACACAAGCCGCGACCCGCGAGATGGCAACACTCACACAAGCCGCGACCCGCAAGATGGCAACACTCACACAAGCCGCGACCCGCGAGATGGCAACACTCGTCCTCATTTGTTAAGAATCCTTAATTTTTTTTGTTAAGGATCAAGTTTGAGCAAATTACCTGCACTCGTTGCTCAGGTTCCTTGATGAAACTGTATTGGTGTTACTGAAGTTGAAAATGTCAGACTTTGGACGAAGTTGTGTTCAGCAAAACTGGAGATGATCTGAGCCGCCTTACCCACAGCTCTTGTCAGAGAAAACGCCAGAATTTCTTGTTTTAAGACTGATATGTACATGTGTATATTAAAATAAACACACACACAAAAGGGGTCTGGTAGCTGAGTGAACAGGGCGTGAGGACTCGTAATCCTGTGGCCCGGGTTCGATTCCTGGCGCCGGCAGAGACAGAGCTTCTTTCACCTTGATGCCCTTGTTACCTAGCAGTAAATAGGTACCTGGGAGTTAGACAGCTGTTATGGACTGCTTCCTAGGGTGTGTATGTGTGTGGGGAAAAAAATTAGTTAGTAGTTACTAACAGTTGATTGACAGTTGAGAGGCGGGATCAAAGAGCCAAAGCTCAACCCCCGCAAGCACAACTAGGTGAATACACACACACACACACACACACACACACACACACACACACACACACACACACACACACACACACACACACACACACACACACAAGGGCTAGACAAAAACACAGCCCTACAGGTATAAACATGTGAAAACATGTGAGAAAACACAATAAACAAGGAAAAATAAACAAGTTTCCTACAAGACAAGTCCTCAGTCCTAAGACAAAACAATTAAGGAAAACGTGAGGAAATTGGACCTCATAACGGAACACAAAAATATATAA
Organism: Procambarus clarkii; assembly: GCF_040958095.1. Classification (NCBI taxonomy): domain Eukaryota; kingdom Metazoa; phylum Arthropoda; class Malacostraca; order Decapoda; family Cambaridae; genus Procambarus; species Procambarus clarkii. The sequence goes on along the minus strand of NC_091242.1, from coordinate 2,346,955 downwards.
CATGATTCAGACATACAAAATCTTCAGAAATTCTTAAAGAGAGCAAACAGTAAAACGAGGAACTACCACTTGAGAGAACAATAAAATACTGGTGAAACACCTTAGTAATAAATTTGTAAACACGCACTAACAAGGGTTTAATGAAGGGAATCTGACGAACTTCAGGGAGTTTTACGACAAGTTAGCGACACTCCAGCGAGCCAGAGAAGAATGGACGCGCTGCATCTTGCTAGACTGTTAGAAATTATTAGACTCAGTACTGCGTAAGGGCTTGAGAACCACGGCCCAGATTCACGAAGCAGTTACGCAAGCACTTACGAACCTGTCCATCTTTCCTCAATCTTTGGCGGCTTTGTTTACAATTATTAAACAGTTAATGAGCCCCGAAGCACCAGGAGGCTGTTTATAGCAATAACAACAGTTGATTGGCAAGTTTTCATGCTTGTAAACTGTTTAATAAATGTAACAAAAGCCGTCAAAGATTGAGGAAAGGTGTACACGTTCGTGAGTACTTGCGTAACTGCTTCGTGAATCTGGCCCCAGGGGAGAGTAGATTGGGCAAGTACTGAACTGCGAGAGAGGCAAGTACTAGTGAGAGTGGTGTTTCCTACAGCTCTATGCGCGGACCTATATTATCCTCACCTGTCAGCTACCTAACTCTACATGTAGAGACCTTTATGCTAATGTTTACATTACCTCACCATAGATGTACAGTACCACGTGTCAATGTTTACATTACCTCACCCTGGAGGTACAGGCCCACGTGCCAATGTTTACATTACCTCACCCTGGAGGTACAGTCCCACGTGCCAATGTTTACATTACCTCACCCTGGAGGTACAGGCCCACGTGTCAATGTTTACATTACCTCACCATAGATGTACAGTCCCACGTGCCAATGTTTACATTACCTCACCATAGATGTACAGTACCACGTGTCAATGTTTACATTACCTCACCCTGGAGGTACAGTCCCACGTGCCAATGTTTACATTACCTCACCCTGGAGGTACAGTCCCACGTGCCAATGTTTACATTACCTGACCATAGATGTACAGGCCCACGTGCCAATGTGTACATCAGACAATTAACGAGACCGACAAAAGAGGTGATCGTAACACCTTCTACCTGCCAGCCCAGAGGACTGAGTGCATGGCCTCGGAACAACACATACATCACTCTTGCTGAATCAATAAAAAATGGTAATTAATTACTGGGCTGTTTTGCGGCAATTAACCTTCGTGGCCGCCATTGTTAGTCAGGAAAGAAAGTAACAGTGGAGGCATTAACAACTCTGTTTAGCCGTCGTGGTTGTAACTAACGACTGTGCCGCCCTCAGTCTTAACGCCACAGGTCATCAACCACCAGGCTTGCAACAGCCACAGGTCATCAACCACCAGGCTTGCAACACCCATAAACCATCAACCATCAGGCTTGCAACAGCCATTGGTCATCAATTATTAGGCTTGCGATAGCCATTGGTCATCAATTTTAAGGCTTGCGATAGCCATAGGTCATCAATTATTAGGCTTGCGATAGCCATAGGTCATCAATTATTAGGCTTGCGATAGCCATAGGTCATCAATTATTAGGCTTGCGATAGCCATAGGTCATCAACCACCAGGCTTACAACAGCCATAGGTCATCAATTACCAGGCTTGCAACAGCCACAGGTCATCAACCACCAGGCTTGCAACAGCCATAAGTCATCAATTACGTTTGGAGTGTCTGGATTATTCTGCAGACTATAATGTTGCAAGGTTAGTTATTGCACCTTATGAACTTTTCCGTTTTGAGAATATAGATAGAATAACCGTGCTTGCGTGCGTTCGTGCTTGCGTGCGTGCGTGCGTCCGTGTTTGCGCAGGCGCCGAGTGAAGCACTGTGTTCCTCCGATGGTTTCCACCAATAGTATTGTTCCTGCTCTGTGAGGCGACCAGGTGACAACGCCTTTGTTTACAGTGGGCGCTTAGGCCCCTAGTCCCCTCACCTCCGAGCCTCGCGGGGACAGCAGTTCGTTCCTTTAGCGGGCTAGCGAGGGCCGGCTGGCCAGGCCGCTTCGCCAAGGAGCTAGCTAGGGCCGGCTGGTCAGGCCGCTTCGCCAAGGAGCTAGCGAGAGCCGGCTGGTCAGGCCGCTTCGCCAAGGAGCTAGCGAGGGCCGGCTGGTCAGGCCGCTTCGCCAAGGAGCTAGCGAGGGCCGGCTGGTCAGGCCGCTTCGCCAAGGAGCTAGCGAGGGCCGGCTGGCCAGGCCGCTTCGCCAAGGAGCTAGCGAGGGCCGGCTGGTCAGGCCGCTTCGCCAAGGAGCTAGCGAGGGCCGGCTGGTCAGGCCGCTTCGCCAAGGAGCTAGCGAAGGCCAGCTGGCCAGGCCGCTTCGCCAAGGAGCTAGCGAGGGCCGGCTGGCCAGGCCGCTGCTTCGAGGAGCTAGCGAGGGCCAGCTGGCCAAGCCGCTTCGTCAAGGAGCCAGCGAGGGCCAGGTGGCCAGCCAGTACCTGGAGGTGGCCTCCAGGAACACTTGCTGGTGTTAACTGCAGCCGTGTTGGCTTTACGAGATTAATGACGATAACACAACCCGTCATTAATCCAATTTGGCCTCGACGCTGTAAGTGTGACGAATTTCCTCTTATTTTAGTTAATATCTTATTGCACGTGAATAACAGCAAGTGTGAGGGAGTGTGGCGGTCCTTCCGTGTCTTTGTCTCAGTGTGTCACTGTGTCCATGTGTCCGGCTGTGTCACGTGTGTGTGTCTGTGTCTTTTTTGTGTTAGTGTGTGTCTCTATGCCCGAGTTTGTGTTTATCACAGTGTTGCAAGAGAACACTAATCGAGCGATTCCCATTAGACTTGGCAGAGAAGTTGTGTATTTGGCCAAGAAAGAATGTATTGGGTGAGTTAGAGAGCAGATTAGGGAGTCAAGATTGGTCACGGGGTCAGGTTTGGTCAGCGGATAAGAACAGGTCAGGGCTCATTAGGGACTTATTAACAAATAAGTCTGGTGGCTCATTAACTTCCACAATAAATCTTAAATTCCAACTACTTGCTGTCACATGACCAATGCTACTGACTCAAAAGGAGGAACACACAAAACAGCAGGGAGGGAATTCTGCAAAGATATACTGGCATGTTTTTTACCACAACAATATCACAACAACGTCCTTGATCTGAGTTGAGTCAATGTCGAGTCAATGATCCTACGGAAGATAACGTCCTGAATTGATTTGAGATATACATGAAGGACATTAGACGGTGTGTGTTCTTCAGTAATGAGATCCAAGCCCCTCAAAAATCTATACGTGGAGTGCCACAGCATTCAATTATAAGAGCTATTGTTTTCCTTCTGTCCATACCCAGCAATTTAAAAATCAAAGGAACATCCCTCACATCCTCTGACGACACAACTACATATACACAGGTAGAGCTTATGTGTCGTCCTCGACCACACGTTCAATGTACTAATGTATAAGTTTCATGAACGGCTACAGCCGTTCTGTGGAGTGTCTGTCCACAAGGAAGGAACACGAGTTATGTCGCTGAAGAACAGTCTGGACCAAACTGGTCCACTCTGCTCCCACCACCACCTGCTCACATTCCCTCGTAACATTAGATTATATATTTCGCTCTTCCCACACAGCAGAGGAGAAACTGCTGTACTCAGCAGAGGAGAAACTGCTGTACTCAGCAGAGGAGAAACTGATGTACGCAGCAGAGGAGAAACTGATGTACGCAGCAGAGGAGAAACTGCTGTACGCAGCAGAGGAGAAACTGCTGTACACAGCAGAGGAGAAACTGCTGTACACAGCAGAGGAGAAACTGCTGTACACAGCAGAGGAGAAACAGTTGTACACAGCAGAGGAGAAACTGCTGTACACAGCAGAGGAGAAACTGATGTACTCAGCAGAGGAGAAACTGATGTACGCAGCAGAGGAGAAACTGCTGTACACAGCAGAGGAGAAACTGCTGTACACAGCAGAGGAGAAACTGATGTACTCAGCAGAGGAGAAACTGCTGTACACAGCAGAGGAGAAACAGTTGTACACAGCAGAGGAGAAACAGTTGTACACAGCAGTGGAGAAACTGCTGTACCCAGCAGTGGAGAAACTGCTGTACCCAGCAGTGGAGAAACTGCTGTACTCAGCAGTGGAGAAACTGTTGTACCCAGCAGAGTTCGTTCACACCAACAGCGGTCATATATGAAACGAACTTTCTTTCAACCGTACAAATACAACAGCACTTTTGTTGTATACACAGACGCAAAGAATACTTGATATAAAAGATACGATAACATCTAAATACAGCAGGTTATATTCTGAATCATCCTATTTTATGAGATCTGTTGTTACAAGATCTGTTGTTACAAGATCTGTTGTGTTACAAGATCTTTTGTGTTACAAGATCTGTTGTGTTACAAGATCTGTTGTGTTACAAGATCTGTTGTGTTACAAGCTCTGTTGTGTTACAAGATCTGTTGTGTTACAAGATCTGTTGTTTTACAAGCTCTGTTGTGTTACAAGATCTGTTGTGTTACAAGATCTGTTGTGTTACAAGATCTGTTGTGTTACAAGATCTGTTGTTACAAGATCTGTTGTGTTACAAGACCTGTTGTTACAAGATCTGTTGTGTTACAAGCTCTGTTGTGTTACAAGATCTGTTGTTTTTACAAACTCTGTTGTGTTACAAGATCTGTTGTTTTTACAAGATCTGTTGTGTTACAAGATCTGTTGTGTTACAAGATCTGTTGTGTTACAAGATCTGTTGTTTTTACAAGCTCTGTTGTGTTACAAGATCTGTTGTTTTTACAAGCTCTGTTGTGTTACAAGCTCTGTTGTGTTACAAGATCTGTTGTGTTACAAGATCTGTTGTTTTTACAAGCTCTGTTGTGTTACAAGCTCTGTTGTGTTACAAGATCTGTTGTGTTACAAGACCTGTTGTGTTACAAGATCTGTTGTTTTTACAAGCTCTGTTGTGTTACAAGATCTGTTGTGTTACAAGATCTGTTGTGTTACAAGCTCTGTTGTGTTACAAGATCTGTTGTTACAGGATCTTTTGTGTTACAAGATCTGTTGTTACAAGATCTGTTGTGTTACAAGATCTGTTGTGTTACAAGATCTGTTGTTTCAAGATCTGTTGTGTTACAAGATCTGTTGTGTTACAAGATCTGTTGTTACAAGATCTGTTGTGTTACAAGATCTGTTGTGTTACAAGCTCTGCTGTGTTACAAGATCTGTTGTGTTACAAGCTCTGTTGTGTTACAAGATCTGTTGTGTTACAAGATCTGTTGTGTTACAAGATCTGTTGTTACAAGATCTGTTGTGTTACAAGATCTGTTGTGTTACAAGATCTGTTGTGTTACAAGCTCTGTTGTGTTACAAGATCTGTTGTGTTACAAGATCTGTTGTGTTACAAGATCTGTTGTGTTACAAGCTCTGTTGTGTTACAAGATCTGTTGTGTTACAAGCTCTGTTGTGTTACAAGATCTGTTGTGTTACAAGATCTGTTGTGTTACAAGATCTGTTGTGTTACAAGATCTGTTGTGTTACAAGATCTGTTGTGTTACAAGATCTGTTGTGTTACAAGATCTGTTGTGTTACAAGATCTGTTGTGTTACAAGCTCTGTTGTGTTACAAGATCTGTTGTGTTACAAGATCTGTTGTTTTACAAGATCTGTTGTTACAAGATCTTTTGTGTTACAAGATCTGTTGTTACAAGATCTGTTGTGTTACAAGATCTGTTGTTTTACAAGATCTGTTGTTACAAGATCTTTTGTGTTACAAGATCTGTTGTTACAAGATCTGTTGTGTTACAAGATCTGTTGTGTTACAAGATCTGTTGTGTTACAAGATCTGTTGTTACAAGATCTGTTGTGTTACAAGATCTGTTGTTACAAGATCTGTTGTGTTACAAGATCTGTTGTGTTACAAAATCTGTTGTGTTACAAGATCTGTTGTGTTACAAGATCTGTTGTGTTACAAGATCTGTTGTGTTACAAGCTCTGCTGTGTTACAAGATCTGTTGTGTTACAAGCTCTGTTGTGTTACAAGATCTGTTGTGTTACAAGATCTGTTGTTACAAGATCTGTTGTGTTACAAGCTCTGTTGTGTTACAAGATCTGTTGTGTTACAAGATCTGTTGTGTTACAAGATCTGTTGTGTTACAAGATCTGTTGTGTTACAAGATCTGTTGTTTTTACAAGCTCTGTTGTGTTACAAGATCTGTTGTTTTTACAAGCTCTGTTGTGTTACAAGACCTGTTGTGTTACAAGATCTGTTGTTTTTACAAGCTCTGTTGTGTTACAAGATCTGTTGTTTTTACAAGCTCTGTTGTGTTACAAGATCTGTTGTTTTTACAAGCTCTGTTGTGTTACAAGATCTGTTGTGTTACAAGATCTGTTGTGTTACAAGATCTGTTGTGTTACAAGATCTGTTGTGTTACAAGATCTGTTGTGTTACAAGATCTGTTGTGTTACAAGATCTGTTGTGTTACAAGCTCTGTTGTGTTACAAGATCTGTTGCGTTACAAGCTCTGTAGTGTTACAAGATCTGTTGTTCTGTTGGGGCCTCACGCTACTCTTGTTAAATTAATATAGAGTTAGCATAACTTATCTATCTTTAAGTTTGTAGTCTATATGTTAATTACCTCTAAGTTAGCTGGAGTCTGCATTGACACACTATCCAGGTGTGTGCTGGGAAGGTAATATCCAGGTGTGTGCTGGGAAGGTAATATCCAGGTGTGTGCTGGGAAGGTAATATCCAGGTGTGTGCTGGGAGAGTAATATCCAGGTGTGTGCTGGGAAGGTAATATCCAGGTGTGTGCTGGGAAGGTAATATCCAGGTGTGTGCTGGGAAGGTAATATCCAGGTGTGTGCTGGGAAGGTAATATCCAGGTGCGTGCTGGGAAGGTAATATCCAGGTGTGTGCTGGGAGAGTAATATCCAGGTGTGTGCTGGGAGAGTAATATCCAGGTGTGTGCTGGGAAGGTAATATCCAGGTGTGTGCTGGGAAGGTAATATCCAGGTGTGTGCTGGGAAAGTAATATCCAGGTGTGTGCTGGGCGAGTAATATCCAGGTGTGTGCTAGGAAGGTAATATCCAGGTGTGTGCTGGGAAGGTAATATCCAGGTGTGTGCTGGGAAAGTAATATCCAGGTGTGTGCTGGGAAAGTAATATCCAGGTGTGTGCTGGGAGAGTAATATCCAGGTGTGTGCTGGGAGAGTAATATCCAGGTGTGTGCTGGGAGAGTAATATCCAGGTGTGTGCTGGGAGAGTAATATCCAGGTGTGTGCTGGGAGAGTAATATCCAGGTGTGTGCTGGGAAGTGGGAGTTTAGTAGCACAAATGAACGTTACTTTGGCCACATTATACAGCAATATTTCCTGTTTAATGAAAAAACGTAAAATACAAATGTTCAATATTTTTGTACCGGGAGTAGGCTACAGGCAACCCGTTCTCGCACTTTCGTACAGTCAATATTGACTTATTAAATAAGTGCATATGTGACATACTAATTTACTGTGAATATTTTAGTTTACCTTGAAAAGCTTCATAGAAAACACCGACCTCACCTAACCTTCTTAGTATGTTAAGATAAGCGTCTTATTGCTTCGTAATTACAATTATTACTTAACCTA
>NC_091242.1:2301836-2329336 GCF_040958095.1 Procambarus clarkii | reverse complement strand
CGCAGTTTACTCTTTAGGGTCTCCAATGTTTCATGGCGCCCACATTTCGCTATTACCTTTTCCTTTACAGGAGATGAAAGTGGTTTGTACGAGCCAATGTCTCCCAGAGTGTATACATATCATGATATCTTTGTACTTAGCAGCTGCAAAAGTTCCATACTATACCTCTGGGTGTGGTACATCTGCTAGGCCAGCACCTGGGGTGTGGTACACCTGCTAGGCCAGCACCTGGGGTGTGGTACACCTGCTAGGCCAGCACCTGGGGTGTGGTACATCTGCTAGGCCAGCACCTGGGGTGTGGTACATCTGCTAGGCCAGCACCTGGGGTGTGGTACACCTGCTAGGCCAGCACCTGGGGTGTGGTACACCTGCTAGGCCAGCACCTGGGGTGTGGTACATCTGCTAGGCCAGCACCTGGGGTGTGGTACATCTGCTAGGCCAGCACCTGGGGTGTGGTACACCTGCTAGGCCAGCACCTGGGGTGTGGTACATCTGCTAGGCCAGCACCTGGGTGTGATACACCTGCTAGGCCAGCACCTGGGGTGTGGTACACCTGCTAGGCCAGCACCTGGAGTGTGGTACACCTGCTAGGCCAGCACCTGGGGTGTGGTACATCTGCTAGGCCAGCACCTGGGGTGTGATACACCTGCTAGGCCAACACCTGAGGTGTGGTACACCTGCTAGGCCAGCACCTGGGTGTGCTACAACTGCTAGACCAGCACCTGGGGAGTGCTACACCTGCTAGGTCAGCACCTGGGGTGTGGTACACCTGCTAGCCCAGCACACCTGCCCTGATAAACACAATTACCAGGTAAACAGTTTACCGATAAAATATATCAATATACATGGAATATTAAAATGCATTTTATACAGCGGAACGTGTGGGTATAAAATATTATTTCTGGTAAACTTTAGGTAAGCTTAAGAGGGTGAGACTTACATATACGTTATCAGCTTGGGGGTTTACCTGAAGGTTTACCTGAAGGCCATTATCAGCTTGGGGGGTTACCTGAAGGCCGTTATCAGCTTGGGGGTTACCTCAAGGCCGTTATCAGCTTGGGGGTTTACCTCAAGGCCGTTATCAGCTTGGGGGTTACCTCAAGGCCGTTATCAGCTTGGGGGGTTACCTGAAGGCCGTTATCAGCTTGGGGGTTACCTTAAGGCCGTTATCAGCTTGGGGGGTTACCTGAAGGCCGTTATCAGCTTGGGGGTTACCTGAAGGCCGTTATCAGCTTGGGTCCAGGAGACACAGGAGGACATTAGTTCGAGCCAGTGAGCCATGACGTGTAAGAAAACAGAGGAAGGGGGGGTAATGACCCCTTACACCCGATACACTGCCTCCACCAGCACCTATACACACCTCTCTGCTTCTTTACACCCCATACGCTACCTCCACCAGCACCTATACACACCTCTCTGCTTCTACATACATGTATGAGCCTATGTATATCTACATATACATGCTTAACCCAATGAATTCACACATGTAAAGAAATATTTGCCTTCGTCTATCTAGTAAATTGTACTAAACTAAATTAATTATTGAACTTTTATTTCAACCGGACGAGTAAAATATTGATCATTAATCAATATTGTGATCAATAATCCGGCCCCAAGATCCATAAAGCCGATATTATTATAGGATTAAATATGCAATTGGATTCGGATATCAGAAACAGTCGCATAACTGTCAAGGTCAAAATTATATTCGGTGTTTGCTGTAGGTGTTGTTAGTGTTTGCTAGGGGGTATATCGCTTTCTTAGTCGGTTTGTGTGTGTGTTTGTCTACGAACCTGTTTGTTTGTTTGGCAAGTCTGTTGTTTGTGTGTTTTTCTGTATCTTTGTCATTGTTTACGTCTGTTTGTTTATACAGTTCTGTGATTCTTTGTTTGGCTCTAAACAAGGAGAGAATAAAGTCTTTGTTTACATTAGTTTACTTAATTCCAGGTCCTGTAAACTCTTCTTTGCGGTCCTGTGTACACTACCGCCCATGTATAGCCTCTCTTAAACCTTCATTTAAACCTTTCCTTATCCTCTATGTATACCTTTCCCCATCCTCCATGTATACCTTCCAACATCCTCCATGTATACTTTCCAACATCATTCATGTATACCTTGCAACATCCTCCATGTATACCTTGCAACATCTTCCATGTATACCTTGCAACATCCTCCATGTATACCTTCCAACATCCTCCATGTATACCTTTCAACATCCTCCATGTATACCTTGCAACATCCTCCATGTATACCTTGCAACATCCTCCATGTATACCTTCCAACATCCTCCATGTATACCTTCCAACATCCTCCATGTATACCTTTCAACATCCTCCATGTATACCTTGCAACATCCTCCATGTATACCTTGCAACATCCTCCATGTATACCTTCCAACATCCTCCATGAATACCTTCTCCAGCACAGGTATACCAGACCGCAGTTTACACAATGGATCTGTGTGGTTTTCATTATTCATTGCGGAAATATTGTATCCGAGCATGCGGGGAGGGTTCCCCTCAGGCTGGGGTGGGGGGTGGAAGGTTACCTCAGGCTGGGGGGGGGAGGGTTCTCCTCAGGCTGGGGTGAGGGGTAGGGGGCTCCCCTCAGGCTGGGGTGAGGGGTGGAGGGCTCTCCTCAGGCTGGGGTGGAGGGTGGAGGGTTCCTCTCTGGCTGGGGTGAGGGGTGGAGGGCTCCCCTCAGGCTGGGGTGAGGGGTGGAGGGCTCCCCTCAGGCTGGGGTGAGGGGTGGAGGGCTCCCCTCTGGCTGGGGTGAGGGGTGGAGGGCTCCCCTCAGACTGGGGTGAGGGGTGGAGGGCTCCCCTCAGACTGGGGTGGGGGGTGGAGGGCTCCCCTCAAGGCTGGGTTGAGGGGTGGAGGACCCCCCTCAGGCTGGGGTGAGGGGTGGAGGGCTCCCCTCTGGCTGGGGTGAGGGGTGGAGGGCTCCCCTCAGGCTGGGGTAAGGGGTGGAGGGCTCCCCTCTGGCTGGGGTGAGGGGTGGAGGGCTCCCCTCAGGCTGGGGTGAGGGGTGGAGAGCTCCCCTCAGGCTGGGGTGAGGGGTGGAGGGCTCCCCTCTGGCTGGGGTGAGGGGTGGAGGGCTCCCCTCAGGCTGGGGTGAGGGGTAGGGTGGAACCTCACCGTCTGTTGCGGGAACGTAGAAAAACGTGAATAAGACATGATCGAGAGGCCTGAGAAAGCCTACCATTCCTTTACAGCTGGTATGAGAGAGAGAGAGAGAGAGAGAGAGAGAGAGAGAGAGAGAGAGAGAGAGAGAGAGAGAGAGAGAGAGAGAGAGAGAGAGAGAGAGAGAGAGAGAGAGAGCGAGAGAGACAGACAGAAAGACAGAAAGACAGACATACAGACAGAGACAGACAGACAGACAGACAGAATACAATACAAAATAGAGGGAGACACACTAAGCAACTCACATATAATATTCTTCAGACCCAAAATAGCTTCATAGAAATTGTGTGGATGCATATATACTCCTGCATAGTGTCGCATACATACGTATAGTACAGTTATACATACATGCATAGGTACATTTTTTTCACATAAATATACAGCGGCCGTGATGGGTCTGCTGCTTTTTCCAGGACTTCCAGAAAACCAGTCTACACACACACACACACACACACACACACACACACACACACACACACACACACACACACACACACACACACACGCACACACACACACACACAGTCTATCACAGTGGGACGGGAGTAGGATGGAAGGGATAAGAAGGGTAGTAGAACAGAACCTTATCAGTCCTGTTCACCAAGTTGACGAACTTAGACAAAGTTGCTATCTAATCGCTATTTAACACTGAAGTTAGTCGAGAACTTAAGTACACAGAGCAGGCATGGAGCCCCCAATGGTTATTAATCTCAAGAGGAAATTCAATTATTACCTGCAAGACTTGTCCCAGAAATGGAATACGAACACCTTAAAGACTGAATTTTTGAACGTCTGAATTGATGTAAGTGGGGGGACATGATTGAAGCATACATGATACTGAGGGGCATTGACTAATGGGGGGTGGGGGGAAACTGACGTTTTAGATTAGGAAGAAACTGAATAAGGCATATAAAGTTAGATATGTAGATGAGCCATATATATATATACATATATGTATTGTTGAACTGAAAATGATATATTAATACAAGGGCACATTGATTTGGATTAGAATGGTGCAAGTATACAGTTATGCATTGATTGTGTTATACTGATACAGTGATACATTCAAATATTAATACAATGATACAGGAATACAGGGGTCGTGATACAGTAAGTCTTCTGTGTTCACATTTGAGCGTTTGTAAACATGTTGTAAATGATTTTGTAAACAACAAGAACACACAGACACGAAAGCATGCACACACACACACACACACACACACACGCACACACACACACACACACACACACACACACACACACACACACACACACACACACACTCTCTCCAACCACACGGAAAAACTACCTTTTAACCCCGTCAAACGTCTCACCTGTGTACAAACCCATGTATACAAACACCTTTGCAAGCCACAAGCACATACACGCAATATCTGTGTGCGCCACAATCACACACACACACAAGCACCTACACAACCCACAATCACACACACACAAGCACTTACACAACCCACAATCACACACACACACAAGCACCTACACAACCCACAATCACACACACACAAGCACCTACACAACCCACAATCACACACACACAAGCACCTACACAACCCACAATCACACACACACAAGCACCTACACAACCCACAATCACACACACACAAGCACCTACACAGGCCACAATCACACACACACAAGCACCTACACAGGCCACAATCACACACACACAAGCACCTACACAGCCCACAATCACACACACACAAGCACTTACACAACCCACAATCACACACACACAAGCACCTACACAACCCACAATCACACACACACAAGCACCTACACAACCCACAATCACACACACACACAAGCACCTACACAACCCACAATCACACACACACAAGCACCTACACAACCCACAATCACACACACACACAAGCACCTACACAACCCACAATCACACACACACAAGCACCTACACAGCCCACAATCACACACACACACAAGCACCTACACAAACCACAATCACACACACACACAAGCACCTACACAGCCCACAATCACACACACACACAAGCACCTACACAGCCCACAATCACACACACACAAACACTCACAGACAAACGCGTAGGACAAACCTTCATAAAGTCATTTGTTAAGGCAATACCCGGTTCATGAGCGCTGGGGCCGAGGCCTGACACACACACACCAACACACACACTGACCATTAAAGCAGACATGACAGAGTGCTGGTTCTCATGTCTCTATCTGGTCACCTGTTTCTACCTGTACAGTCTCTAGCTCTTGGTCCCCCGCCATCCCGTTTAGATCATGTCATCTCTCTGCAACTTCTACGGTTAAAAACTCCGTCACCTCTTCATGTTTGACGTGTAACTCAGCCTCGCTCATCTGTATTCTTCTACTGATAGTACTTGCGAACACGAATCAGCTTCTGGGTTGCATAATCTAGAATTGGTCTCACGTAGGTGATACAGAGTGATTTGAAAGCCTCAGGTTCAGGCCCCCTTCACGCTTTTAGGCATTATGCCAAAAATAAAAATGTAAGAAATTAATTTTGAAGAGTTAATTTTTCAATTACCCTCGGCAGTGAAGAAAAACGTAAAAAAATATTGAGAATATTCGTGTTAGAATTATTAAGCTTACCCTTTCGGTCATATTCAACAACATATATATATATATATATATATTTATATATATATATATATATATATATATATATATATATATATATAGATATATATATATATATATATATATATATATATATATATATATATATATATATATATATATATAGATATATATATATATATATGCCGTACCTAGTAGCCAGAACGTCGTACTCGGCCTGCTATGCATGGCCCGATTTGCCTAATAAGCCAAGTTTTCCTGAATTAATATATTTTCTCTAATTTTTTTCTTATGAAATGATAATGCTACCCATTTCAATACGTATGAGGTCAATTTTTTTTATTGGAGTTAAAATTAACGTAGATATTTGACCGAACCTAGCCGACCCTACCTAACCTAACCTAACCTATCTTTATAGGTTAGGTTAGGTTAGGTAGCCGAAAAAGTTAGGTTAGGTTAGGTTAGGTAGGTTAGGTAGTCGAAAAACAATTATTTCATGAAAAGTTGGCTTATTAGGCAAATCGGGCCTTGCATAGTAGGCTGACAAGTGCGTTCTGGCTACTAGGTACGACATATATATATATATATATATATATATATATATATATATATATATATATATATATATATATATATATATATATATATATATATATATATATATATATAAAAGGCTGAGTGAGCCAGTAGACATAATCCCACAAAAGCTGGTGGACCAGCCAGTGTTCCTCCACTGCCTCTGAAGGAATGTGCTCTGGAATTAGTTTCAATCCTTTCTAAGCTTTATCAGCCTTTTTTCCCTCTTCAACTTTCATTCTTTTCCTCTACTTCGATTCTTACACATTCTCTGCTTATTCGTCCCGATATTTCTATTCCCATTCTTTATTTCGCTCCTCAATCTTCTCTTATTTTAATTCTTACAATTCTGCTATTTCTTTTCATCTCTCCCTCTTTCTCTTCCTCTTTCTCTTCCTCTTACTCTTCCTCTTTCTCTTCCTCGTTCCATTATTCCCCCTCTCCTCCTCGCCTCTTTAAGACGCCTGGAACTCACCGTCATACGTACTGCTTTCTGCAGAGAAAAATGTTACTCTCATTTTTGGCCAGACTTTCTACCTGGTGTGTGCGTTATCACACGCACACACACACACACACACACACACACACACACACACACACACAGCATGTGTGATATACGTATCCTGTTTCTGATATAAGTAAATGATTTTCCAGAGGGAATAGACGCCCTTTTCTCAATGTTTACTTGTTTACTGATGATGCCAAAATTATGAGAAGGATTAGGAAGACAGTATGAGGCTTCAAAAAGACCTGGACAAACTGAAGGAATGGTTCAACAAATGGTTGTTAGAGTTTAACTCGAGTAAATGTAATGTAATGAAACAAGGTGTAGGGAGCAGGAGGCCAGATACAAGGTACCATTTGGAAATTGAAACTCTTCTAAAATTAGAGAGGGAGAAAGACCTGGGGGTTCATATCACGCCAAACCTGTCCCCCTGAAGCCCATATCAATAGAATAACATCAGCGGCATATGATAGGTTGGTCAACATAAGAACGGCCTTTAGAAACTTGTGTAAAAAATCATTCAGAACTTTGCATATCACATATGTCAGACTAATCCTAGAGTATGCAGCTCTAGCATGGAGTCCATACCTAGTTAAACACAAGAAAAAGTTAGAGAAGATTCAGAAGTATGCCACCAGACTAGTCACAGAACTGAGAGGTATGAGCTACGAGAAAAGGCTACTTGAGCTAAACCTCACGTCCCAGGAAGACAGAAGAGCAATGGGGAGACATGATAACCACCTACAAAATTCTCAGGGGAATTGACAGGGTAGACAGAGACAACCTATTTAGCACGGGTGGAACACGAACAAGGGGACACAGGTGGAAACTTAGTACCCAAATGAGCCACAGAGACATTAGAAAAAACTTTTTCAGTGCCAGAATTAAGAGATGGAATACACTAGACAGTGATGTGGTGGAGGCTGACTCCATACACAGCTTCAAATGTAGATACGATCGAGCCCAACTATTATTATTTTGTCCTGGTTGAGGACAAATAATATTCATATATCCATGTCGAGTCCGAATCTCTATTCCCTGTGTCCTTGTAGTGTGGGAAGAGGTGCACTGTGTCATAACCTCACCCGTCCCTTGAGGTTACCTGCTGCTCACATCTACATCCGTGTTCACTAGACACGATGAATTGAAAAGGAAAATATTAACTTTTTCACTTTGGATTTCTAGAATCTTACGAGCTAACTCTCTCTCTAGTGAACACGAAGGAGTTAATTGCTTGTCTAGAGCAGCGCTCCTACTGGTAATGACCTTCCGTAGAGTAATTGGTGTTCCCTTACGGAACACTGGGCTCTGTAAGCCTGATCAGATCCCTTCTATGTGTTCTACTGGTTCTTCGTGTTGTGTTCTGATCTTACGTCTCCCCCCCCCCACGTCCCCCCGTCACCAGAAGGGGAGGGGGGTCCCCCTCCCTTCCCCCCTCACCAGAATGCGTGACATATCTCCTGGTCAACATCTTAAGTTATACATCATGGCCGGAGGAAAATTAATTATGAAATTCTTGGAGCGGGAAAAAGTTCGGCAGGTAGCGAGGACTTTCGCTTCTCTTTTGATATTTATGATACTTAGGAATTTCCGCAAGATGTCTGGACACAGAAAAATACACGTGTGTGTGTTTTGGACAGGTGTTTGAGGTGTTGTACAATCAGGTGTTTGAGGTGTTGTACAGTCAGGTGTTTGAGGTGTTGTACAGTCAGGTGTTTGAGGGGTTGTACAGTCAGGTGTTTGAGGTGTTGTACAGTCAGGTGTTTGAGGTGTTGTACAGTCAGGTGTTTGAGGTGTTGTACAGTCAGGTGTTTGAGGTGTTGTACAGTCATACAAGCTTATAGGGCTTTCTTCTGACAATGACCTGACCTTGGTGTGTGTGTGTGTGTGTGTGTGTGTGTGTGTGTGTGTGTGTGTGTGTGTGTGTGTGTGTGTGTGTGTGTGTGTGTGTGTGTGTGTGTATGTGTGTGTGTGTGTGTGTGTGCTTGAATGGGTGCAGACCCCGGACTACAACCCACATCTGACAATGGCCACAGAATCGTGAAATCTGTCGCTGAAGTAGGCCCCTGATGTCGCTCGCTTTGAGCACAGGAAGCATGACCTTCTCGCCCCTCTGTAATGACCGGTGACCTTAATTGACCCCTCCCTGACCTTCCTGTGAGGGCCTGGTGTCACCTCACACGCCAAGACGAACAACTTGGACACTGCTGATGTGAGCGAGACAAGAACCTTCATTGACGTCAGTAATTTAGAACCATGGCCTTGTGGACCGCGCAAGATCGGTCCACTAATGGTCCACCAGCGGCCCACCAGCGGTCCACTGATGGCCGACCCAAACATCCATCTTAATTTGGCAAACTCTGGCTGGTCGCTTCCAGACAGAACAGTGTGTCTTAGTCTGGGGAGAGTGGGGGAGAGTGGGGGAGAGTGTGGGAGAGTGGGGGAGAGTGGGGGAAAGTGGGGGAGAGTGGGGGAGAGTGAGGGAGAGTGGGGGAGAGTGGGGGAGAGTGAGGGAGAGGGGGGATCGACCAGCAGGCCCTGTGTCGACACCGGACACCCCTGAAGCGATTATATTACAAAAAACACTTTCAATAGAGTGAGGTGCAGACAGAGCCAGCGAAAGAAATAGAGCTAAATATAGAGGGACAGAGAGATAGCGAGAGCTACAAAGAAATAGAGAGAGGGGGAAGAGGGACACGCAGACAAGCAAAAGAGGGAAGCAGGGAGGAAGGGAGAGAGGCACAAAGGCAAAAAGAGGAAGGAATGAAGAGAGAGAGAAGGAAAGAGGTTGATGAGGACGTGAACAATTAGACTTGAACTAATCCACTAACACACCTGAGTTCTACACACACCTGACTCCCTGGTGGGTGTCCTGTACACACCTGACTCCCTGGTGGGTGTCCTGTACACACCTGACTCCCTGGTGGGTGTCCTGTACACACCTGACTCCTGGTGGGTGTCCTGTACACACCTGACTCCTGGTGAGTGTCCTACACACACCTGACTCACTGGTGGAGGTCCTACACACACACCTGACTCACTGGTGGGTGTTCTACACACACCTGACTCACTGGTGGAGGTCCTACACACACCTGACTCACTGGTGGGAGGTCCTACACACACCTGACTCACTGGTGGAGGTCCTACACACACATCGGACTCACTGGTGGAGGTCCTAAACACACCTGACTCCCTGGTGGGGGTTCTACACACACCTGATTCACTGGTAGAGGTCCTACACACACATCTGACTCACTGGTGGAGGTCCTTCACACACCTGACTCACTGGTGGGGTCCTACACACACCTGATTCACTGGTGGAGGTCCTACACACACATCTGACTCACTGGTGAGTGCTATACATAAACCTGTCTCGCTAGTGGTAGCCATCTACACATATGACTGATATATGTGACAATTTCTTTCCTTCTACCCCATTCTCCCCTCTCTCACTCCACCAATTCTCCCCAACCATTCATATTCAACCCCCCCCCCTTCTCCCCCATTACCCCCTCCCCCCTACACACACACACCTGACACCCCCTTTCTCTCTCTCTTCCTCTCTCCTTCGTTCATGTTTATCATTTCCCCTCCCTGGGTCTCCATTTTCTTCACCCCCTCTTCCCCCTCTCCCTCACTTCCCCTCTCACTCTCCCCCCCCTCCCCCAGCTCTCTGGGGACATGGCCACTAAGATATATGTACCACCACCAACAAATTTATTGCTTAGGACTTGATAACTCTTGGAGTAGGGATGCTGGGGGGGTTATTTCCCCCCCCCCCTTCCTCCCCACCTCTCCCCCCCTCTCCCTCCCCACCTCTCTCTCTCCTCTCCCTCCTCCTCCTCCCCAGCCATTCACTCTGCAAGTCTTGTGGAAAAGTGGCCGTTTTAGGCACTCTTATTTTTCATTACAGGTTGGGGACGGTCGACCTGCTCAAGCAATGATGTAAATGTTTCGTTTATGGGCCTGTCAGGGTGTGTATGTGTGTGTGTGTGTGTGTGTGTGTGTGTGTGTGTGTGTGTGTGTGTGTGTGTGTGTGTGTGTGTGTGTGTGTGCCAGTAAAGGTGTTACCCAAGCAGCAACCAATATCCAAACATCTCACGGGAATGAGATCCCAACTCCGCTTCCTCCTTGTCACAGCAATACGGTATTCGCCGAACCTAAGACACGCCAAGATACTGTGTGACAGAGATTCCAAGTTCTAAGGAAGGGACAAGGAACCTGCAAAGGGCCATTGTCATAACCCAGATTTTACCTTTGAGTGGACCTCTGAGGTCTAGGGAGAGTGAGAGTGGTGAAGATTAAGCCACACAAGAGGTGGCACGGGCATGAATAGCCCGTAAAGTGGTAAGGACAGTACTATAGTGGACATAGTGTAGGCGAAGGTATAGCCCCTTTCTCTTATACTTAAACAGCTCTAAACTCCCCGGCCAGGTGTAAATATATGCCTTCACAAGCTTTATTGTAAGTCATATATACACCTCCACGAGTCATAAATATATATACCAATGTAAGTCACATATATACCACTGCAAGTCACATATATACCACTAAGTCACATATATACCCCACCATAAGACACATACATACGCATACACAAGTCAAAAAAAATATATATATATATATATATATATATATATATATATATATATATATATATATATATATATATATATATATATATATGTCGTACCTAGTAGCCAGAACGTACTTCTCAGCCTACTATGCAAGGCCTGATTTGCCTAATATCCGATTTGCCTGGGGTGTATATATATATATATACACCCCAGGCAAGGCATAAAAATAGAAATCTTAAAGAAAGAGAGAACGAAAGTGGGAACTACACACTAACCAACCACCGACCAAACTGGAACAACGTCTCCAGACGCCAAGGAAGATGCAGTGCACCTTTAAAGGTAAAGTGCCTGAACAAAAATGGAGGAAGTCATTACAATACAACAGAAATAGTTTACAAAAATGCGAGACGCAGGAACCGACGTCCCAGGCACGTCAAGTTTCGAACATGTAGGAAGAAAATACATGACCAGACCACACACTAGAAATTGAAGAGACGACGACGTTTCGGTCCGTCCTGGACCATTCTCAAGTCGATTGTGATGAGGACAGGTAGGGACAGGAATTAAATAGGCAAGAGAGAGCTGAGGAGGAAAGTCAGGTGTAGGGGATAGTAGTAATGCGAACTGCAGCAGGCCTATTGGCCCATACGAGGCTGCTCCTATTATAACCACCGAAGGAGATGGTAATAGGAATAAGAAGAGGATAGCAAGGGAGCGTAGAAGACAATGAACAGAAAAAGGGAGAGAAGAGAGAAAGAAAGGGAAAGAGAAAGAAAGAAATGGAAGGGAGAAAGCTTATGTTAAGTCTAAGTTATCATCATACTTCAGCCACGTTATTGTGACTCATCGCCTGCATAAGAAAATACATCCATACATACATACGCGAGTATACATACGAACAGATAAATAACAATTTCAATTGACATTCTGACGGGGTTGAAGAGATGTAACTCATGTAAACACATGTGGGTAAGTATAAATCTATCTACATGTGTATATTTATATACATACACGAAGATACAATGTATATGCACGAATGCATACACAGAGGTCTGAAAGCTCCTTGCCAGAGGTCAAGTAGAGCTGTCACTTGTAAATGAAGGTCAAGAGGGAGATATTATTGATGGGAGGCTCTCACCAGACGCTGAGAGTATTATTGGAAGGCTCCTCCACTCCCTCAGCATCCTCATCCCAGCTCCTAGCAGCTGGGTGACAGCATATACTGATCCTAGCCCCCCTAGCAGCTGGATGATAGCATATACTGATCCTAGCCCCCCCTAGCAGCTGGGTGACAGCATATACTGATCCCAGCCCCCCCCCCCCTAGCAGCTGGATGACAGCCTATACTAATCCTAGCACCTTTATCAAGCCTCCTGGTCTTATCTTTTATATCATCTTGATGCTAATATTTATAACCAGACATCCTAGGACTCAGCACCAAGCGCCTAGCCCTTAACACACAGGTCCTATCTCCCAGCACCCTTGATTCAAGACTACAACCTGAACTGTGTATCCCTAGCTACAGTATGTACATCCTAGCTACACTGCTAAGCTCTAGACCTCGGTATAGATACACTCAACACCTAGCCTCATGTCACTACACCTAGCTTCATGATGTCACTACACCTAGCCTCATGATGTCACTACACCTAGCCTCATGATGTCACTACACCTAGCTTCATGATGTCACTACACCTAGCTTCATGATGTCACTACACCTAGCCTCATGATGTCACTACGCCTAGCTTCATGATGTCACTACACCTAGCTTCATGATGTCACTACACCTAGCTTCATGATGTCACTACACCTAGCTTCATGATGTCACTACACCTAGCTTCATGATGTCACTACACCTAGCCTCATGATGTCACTACACCTAGCTTCATGATGTCACTACACCTAGCTTCATGATGTCACTACACCTAGCCTCATGATGTCACTACACCTAGCCTCATGATGTCACTACACCTAGCTTCATGATGTCACTACACCTAGCTTCATGATGTCACTACACCTAACCTCATGATGTCACTACACCTAGCTTCATGATGTCACTACACCTAGCTTCATGATGTCACTACACCTAACCTCATGATGTCACTACACCTAGCTTCATGATGTCACTACACCTAGCTTCATGATGTCACTACACCTAGCTTCATGATGTCACTACACCTAGCTTCATGATGTCATATGACCTCACGTGTCTAGGACAAACGATGCCTTCGGACACGGAGTTGATGAAGTATGTGTCAGTGTGTCCGACAGGGAAGAGCGAGAGGGACACATGTGTGTCTTCATTAGCATGTGTCTTGGCATGTGTCCTCAGTGGTGGAGAGATAGAGATAGAGAGAGAGAGAGAGAGAGAGAGAGAGAGAGAGAGAGAGAGAGATTATCTGTCTCTGACCCTGTTGCCTCAGCCCTCAAACATCGAACAGATAGGCAGACCGAAATGATATTAATAGATATATAAGATACGAGTAATAATATTTATATATATATATTTTATAAGGAGAGACGCTGTATCAAAACATTATAAACACTACAGTTTGAAGCCCTTACTTGTGACCCAACTTAGAGCCGGATTCTGGGATTTACGTTCCAGTCCTCTTCTGTGCCTGTATTTTTCTGAATTTGTAAAAAGCAAATTATGTGTCGTGTTAGACCGCATGAAACACGATTTATGGACGCAAGAATTTTGTCCTGGTGTTGGCGGTGGTACTGGGGGGGGGGGTGGTACTGGGGCGGTGGTGGTGGTACTGGGGGGGGGTACTGGGGTGTTGTGGTGGTACTGGGGGGGGGGGTTACTGGGGTGTTGTGGTGGTGCTGGGGTGGTGGTGGTGGTACTGGGGTGGTGGTGGTGGGGTGTTGTGGTGGTGGTGCTGGGGTGTGGTGGTGGTGGTACTGGGGGGGGTTACTGGGGTGTTGTGGTGGTACTGGGGGGGTTACTGGGGTGTTGTGGTGGTGCTGGGGTGTTGGTGGTGGTACGGGGGGGGGTACTGGGGTGGTGGTGGTGGTACTGGGGGGGGTACTGGGGTGGTGGTGGTACTGGGGTGGTGGTGGTGGTACTGGGGTGGTGGTGGTGGTACGGGGGGGTACTGGGGTGGTGGTGGTACTGGGGTGTGGTGGTGGTACTGGGGTGGTGGTGGTACGGGGGGGTACTGGGGTGGTGGTACGGGGGGGTACTGGGGTGGTGGTGGTACTGGGGGGGTACTGGGGTGGTGGTGGTACTGGGGTGTGGTGGTGGTACTGGGGTATTGTGGTGGTGGTGCTGGGGTGGTGGTGGTGGTACTGGGGTGGTGGTGGTGGTACTGGGGTGGTGGTGGTGGTAGGGGGGGGGTACTGGGGTGGTGGTGGTGGTACTGGGGGGGGTACTGGGGTGGTGGTGGTACTGGGGGGGGTTACTGGGGTGTTGTGGTGGTGGTGCTGGGGTGGTGGTGGTGGTACTGGGGTGGTGGTGGTGGTACGGGGGGGTACTGGGGTGGTGGTGGTGGTACTGGGGTGGTGGTACTGAGGTGATGGTGGTGGTGGTGGTACTGGGGTGGTGGTGGTACTGGGGTGGTGGTGGTACTGGGGGGGTGGTACTGGGGTGATGGTGGTGGTGGTGGTACTGGGGTGATGGTGGTGGTGGTGGTACTGGGGTGGTGGTGGTACTGGGGTGGTGGTGGTACTGGGGTGGTGGTGGTACTGGGGTGATGGTAGTGGTGGGGGTACTGGGGTGGTGGTGGTGGTACTGGGGTGGTGGTGGTGGTACTGGGGTGGGGTGGTGGTACTGGGGTGGTGGTACTGGGGTGGTGGTGGTACTGGGGTGATGGTGGTACTGGGGTGGTGGTGGTACTGGGGTGGTGGTGGTAGTACTGGGGTGGTGGTGGTACTGGGGGGGTGGTGGTACTGGGGTGGGGTGGTGGTGGTGGTACTGGGGTGGTGGTGGTACTGGGGTGGTGGTGGTACTGGGGGGGTGGTACTGGGGTGTGGTGGTAGTGGTGGGGTAGTGGTGGTGGTACTGGGGTGTAGTGGTGGTACTGGGGTGTGGTGGTGGTACTGGGGTGTTGTGGTGGTGGTACTGGGGTGGTGGTGGTAGTACTGGGGTGGTGGTGGTGGTACTGGGGTGGTGGTGGTACTGGGGTGGTGGTGGTGGTACTGGGGTGGTGGTGGTGGTACTGGGGTGGTGGTGGTGATACTGGGGTGTGGTGGTGGTGGTACTGGGGTGTTGTGGTGGTGGTACTGGGGTGGTGGTGGTAGTACTGGGGTGGTGGTGGTGGTACTGGGGTGGTGGTGGTACTGGGGTGGTGGTGGTTGTACTGGGGTGTGGTGGTGGTGGTACTGGGGTGGTGGTGGTGGTACTGGGGTGGTGGTGGTGGTACTGGGGTGGTGGTGGTGGTACTGGGGTGGTGGTGGTGGTACTGGGGTGGTGGTGGTAGTACTGGGGTGGTGGTGGTGGTACTGGGGTGGTGGTGGTGGTACTGGGGTGTGGTGGTGGTGGTACTGGGGTGTTGTGGTGGTGGTACTGGGGTGTTGTGGTGGTACTGGTGGTTGTGGTGATAGTATTGGGAGTTGTGGTGGTGGTGATACTGGTGGTTGTGGTCTTTGTACTGGGAGGGGGGGTGAGGGTGGTACTGGGTGGTCACTGAATAATACTACCTAAAGATACTTACGTATCAGTGACTTCGCGAAGCGAGATCTAGCGCTACACACCCTGCCTACCAGCCATGATGTACCTGTTCCGTTATTTTAGCTATTTTGACGTTCGAATTCGTCGAATCTGGCCTTAAAGTTGTGGATTGACTTCCACAACTTCTTTGAGTGTATTCCACTTGTTGACTGCTTGCCCACCTAAGTATCTTGTAAGTTGTGATCATGTCTCCTCTACCTTCTCTGTCATCCAGGGTTGTTAGGTCCAGTTTCCTCAAGTTATCCTCGTAGTTTAAACTTCTTAGCTCTGGCGCCAGTCGATGTTGAAAACCTCTGTAGATCTTCAGTTTTAGTAAGTACGGATTCCCAGGCCAGTGCTGCATATTCCAGTATTGGTCTCTCGAAGGTTGTGTAGGGGAAAAGGGGGGGGGGACGTCCCCCTTCCCCCCTTCCATTGGACTCAAAGCCTCACATGACACCAGGGGAAAATTACCATGAGAACTTCTCATGCAGAAGCCCGAGTTAGTTTACACATTGTTCAATAGATGGCGTCTTGGTCAGAATTATTGTTAATTAATGGCGTGTGAGGTAAATCCTAAGATATATGCATGGTGTGTGTGCTGTGCATAGTGGGTGCTGTGCATGGTGGGTGTTGTGCATGGTGGGTGTTGTGTATGGTGGGTGTTGTGCATGGTGGGTGTTGTGCATGGTGTGGTGTTCTGTGCATGAATTGTTTAATAGTCTTGTGTGGTGGTGTGCATGTGAAGGTGTTCCGGCTGGCAGCCTTCTGTGAGACACCAACACATTGAGCTCTGGCGCTCACATTCAGGCACTCTGAGCTCTGGAGCTCACACTTAGGCACTCTGAGGAGCTCTGGGGCTCACACTCAAGACACTCTGAGCTCTGGGGCTCACATTCAGGCACTCTGAGCTCTGGAGCTCACACTCAAGCACTCTGAGCTCTGGGGCTCACATTCATGCACTCTGAGGAGCTCTGGGGCTCACACTCAGACACTCTGAGGAGCTCTGGGGCTCACACTCAGACACTCTGAGGAGCTCTGGAGCTCACACTCAGGCACTCTGAGGAGCTCTAGGGCTCACACTCAGGCTAAACTACATTACGAACTGAATGTTTGTTCCCATTGAAACTGTAAGCTAAAGAGCTGGCCGCGTACATCAGTTCCTCCGCAACCGGACCCAGAAACGTATTTGAGGTGCTTCACAGCAGTCGGGATTTCCTCTCTTGTATATGTAAACAGTAGAGAAAGTCGTAAGATGAGCTTCAGATATGAGTAAGGTCGTAAGACCCACAACAAGGAGGCGAGCACACTGCTGCTATTAAGTGGCTTTGGCATTAGCTAAAATAGTGACTAAATTCAGAGTTTGTTCTTGAGGTAATTTCTTTAACTGTAGAATGAAGCTTTGAGATACCAAGAGCTTACGCTCAGTCAGTAGTACTTCCAAGGTGCCAGACACGACCAAAATCACCTTCAATGTCCCGAGCAGCACCACACAGGCACAACCCAACCCAAGAGCTCTTGGGTTGCAACCGGTGGAGAGGTTTGGAACAAGAGATCGACAGCGGGACGACCTCTGCTAAAACCCATATTATCTACCCCATAACGAGCTCCATGAGCTAGGTCACCATTGGCAGCTCACCAACGACCCTTCTTCTCCTTCCCTACAGATATCCCTCCCGGCCTGGTGCTCCAGATGGACCTGGTGAGCTCGGGACTCGAAGTGATTGCGGATGGTGACTTCGGTGATACGAGAGTTGGCAATCTCCGTCTGATGTCCAATAATATACGACTCATTGGCGACAAGGCTTTCAGGTGAGTGGTTGGGCAGCAGGAAAACAGGACTGTATAGTCTTTTGTATTGTCTTTCTGAGAGAGAGAGAGAGAGAGAGAGAGAGAGAGAGAGAGAGAGAGAGAGAGAGAGAGAGAGAGAGAGAGAGAGAGAGAGAGAGAGAGAGAGAGAGAGAAAGGAAGGGAATTATCAGGGGAAAAGCACCAAGCCATTACGACTATGTAGCACTTGGAAGGGGGGGGTCAGGATAAGGATTAGGGATGGGACGGCGGGAAGGACTGGTGCCCAACCACTTGGACGGTCGGGGATTGAACACTGACCTGCATGAAGCGAGACCGTCGCTCTACCGCCCAGACCAAGTGGTTGGACGGAGAGAGAGAGAGAGAGAGAGAGAGAGAGAGAGAGAGAGAGAGAGAGAGAGAGAGAGAGAGAGAGAGAGAGAGAGAGAGAGAGAGAGAGAGAGAGACAGAGACAGAAAGAGAAACAGTCACCACTGACCCCTTCCCCCGTGGGTAAACAGAAACATATCAGGAACACAAGACATTAAACAGGTGGCCCTTACCTGTTAACCACTACACCTGGCCCCCACATATTACAAGAGCGTTGCCACAACCTCATTACCAGAGCCGGACTGAGCTCTATGGGTGAACGAGGCTCTAAACATCGCTATGGCCATCATTGTCAAAATGCTTTTGTTGCAAAGCAGGTTTAATAGCTGCAATGAATGTGATGGCAGTTTCAGCAACGGATATATAGAGATACTTGTTTGTATATATACATGCCTCTATATCCATAGAGTCGGGTATATAACAACAAAGTCACGTATAAGCACAATCAGGAATATACCCACAGAATCAGCTATATAATCAAAGAGTGATATAGAAACAACATAGAATAGAAGATATAGAAGAACATAGATATATGATATACTAGAACATAATTAATATGTAACCATACAGATAGGCAGGCTGACACACCCACACACACACACACACTCAGGGGCGCTGGTAGCTGAGTGCACAGCTCGCGGGACTCGTAATCCTGTGGCCCAGGTTCGAATCCCGGCGCCGGCGAGGAACAAGGGGCAGAGTTTCTTTCACTCTGATGCCCCTGTTACTTATTAGTAAATAGGTACCCGGGAGTTAGACAGCTGTCACGGGCTGCTTTCTGGGATGTGTGTGAGTGGTGTGGAAAAAAAAATAGTAGTAGAAACAGTTGATTGACAGTTGAGAGGCGGGCCGAAAGAGTAGAACTCAACCCTCCGCAAGCACAACTAGGTGAATACAACTAGGTGAATACAACTAGGTGAATACAACTAGGTGAATACACACACACACAAAGCCAGTTAGCTGGAATAGTGAGATAACCCATATCTAATATTCTTGTTGTACTCACCTGACATATGTTAGTTCCTCTCTCTCCCTCTCTCCTCTCTCCCTCTCCCTCCCTGCCAATCTCCTCCCTCCCTCTCCCTCCTCCTCCTCCTTCCGGCCTCCATGTATCTATTCTCTGTTCGTCTCCACTGTTTATTATAGATTAATTTCTGGTTCTCTTTCTTTTCCATTTCTCTGTTCATGTCTGTCTGCCTGTGTGTGTGTGTGTGTGTGTGTGTGTGTGTGTGTGTGTGTGTGTGTGTGTGTGTGTGTGTGTGTGTGTGTGTATACTCACCTAGTTGTACTTGCCGGGGTTGAGCTCGGGATCTTTGGTCCCGCCTCTTAACTAAGCTGTGTACTTACCCAGTTGTGCTAGGTAAGTAGGTGTGTGTGAGTGTGTGTGTGTGTGTGTGTGTGTGTGTGTGTGTGTGTGTGTGTGTGTGTGTGTGTGTGTGTGTGTGTGTGTGTGTGTGTGTGTGTGAGAGTCCATGGGGGGTTGGTTGGCAGCAAAACCGGAGACGAATATGTTTTTACAACCTGGAAAGAATACATTAAACTCTGTTGGTTTTAATTTTAGATCCCCGAGACGATGAGAGAGAGAGAGAGAGAGAGAGAGAGAGAGAGAGAGAGAGAGAGAGAGAGAGAGAGAGAGAGAGAGAGAGAGAGAGAGAGAGAGAGAGAGAGAGGGTACACTAGACAACAGAACACCTTCGTTAAGACAGAGGCAGCACTTAAGAGAACGGAACACCTTCGTTCTTCACATTGGGATCATAAAATTCATTTTACGTTCCATTTCCGGCCATCGTAACTGTGTTCTGTGTAAGTGTATTCACTCGCGTGTGTGAGTGAGTGTGTGTGTATTCATCTAGTTGTGCTTGCGGGGGTTGAGCTCTGCTCTTTCGGCCCGCCTCTCAACTGTCAATCAATCAACTGTTACTAACTACTAACTATTTTTCCCCCCCTCCACACACACGCGCACACACACACACACACACACACACACACACACACACACACACACACACACACACACACACACACACACACATACACACACACACATACGGTTAAGTTTCGTCCTTTTGTGGAGGCCAAAACCGTCAGTAGTTTCAAAGCGTTATACGACAAAGAGTACTGGGAAGACGGGACACCATGAGCGTACCTCTCATCCTGTAACTACTCACGTAATTAAACGCAGGTAATTACCACAACAAGGCCTCATTCCCATCACAGTTTCGTGGTCAAGCGCAAATACTACGTGCGTGTTTCCGCGAGTGTGTGCTTGTGCGTGCGTGGGAGCGTATGTGTGCGTGTGCGTGTGTATGTGTGTGTGTGCAAGGGTGTGTGGAGTACGCCTAGCGTGTGTGTGTGTTTCCCTTTAAGGTGCGTCCAGGAACTTTTCGCCAGCCGCTAGACACACCTTAAGAGAAGCCGTCAGCGTGAGGCCAGTGTGAGGTGTGTATGTGTGTGTGTTTACTAGTTGTGTTTACTAGTTGTGTTTTTGCGGGGGTTGAGCTTTGCTCTTTCGGCCCGCCTCTCAACTGTCAATCAACTGTTTACTAACTAACCAGTTAGTGTGTGTGTGTAACTAATAGGCCAGTGTGTGTGTGTGTGTGTAACTAATAGGCCAGTGTGTGTGTGTGTGTGTGTGTGTGTGTGTGTGTGTGTGTGTGTGTGTGTGTGTGTGTGTGTGTGTGTGTGTGTGTGCGTGTGTGTGCGTGTGCGTGTGTGTGTGTCAGTGTGCGTGTGTGTGTGTGTCGGGGTGAGGGCAGTGTATTAGCGTGAGAGATGTGTCATTCAGTCGCATGTATATTTAGTATGACACACCTGTCCTAGAATATACGCCACCAGCCTCGAGTCCTTATCTCGTCTGAAACAAAATTCAAGTTGGAGAACGTCAAGAGGTACACAACCAGTCTAGTCCCGGAGCCGAGAGACACGAGATATGAGGAAAGCCTAAAGAAACTGAACCTCATTGTTAGACAGCAGATTCACGGGATACGACATTACCTAATTATCAAAGAAACAGGCCAAGTATCCAATACCGGACTTGTATGGAATGTATGTATACGGTATGTATATGTGTTCCTTGTTCGTATGTATACGAACAAGGAACAAGGGGTCACAGGTGGAAACGAAGTAGTGAGGAAATGGAATGAACTAAAAAGTGGAGTGGTGGAAGGCAGACTCCAGTCCAGTCAACTGTAAATGTAGATATGATAGAGCCCAATAGGTTCGGGAACCTATACACCAGTTGTAAAGTGAGAAGCAGAACCACCACCACTACTACCTACTACGCAACGGGTTACAATTCTGACAACAGGTTTCATAATCGTTCAGAACCAAACGCAACACTGCCCAAACGCTTCATAATTACAGAGGGCGCAAAGCAACACTCCCAGAATGTTCCATAATCACCCAGAACACAAAACTCCTTACAGTTAGTCTCTGTATATATTTTCTTTTTCCATTTTCTTTTTTCCAGTTTTTTATTTTTGCCTTAGGCAGGAGTACAATGGCTGAGAGGGCGGAGGATGTAAAGAATTCCCAGCCCTTCAGCGTATCATCTTGGAATAAAAATTCCTAAATCTAGTTTGTGTAACGCTGTAAGGGATGCCTTCGTCTCTCTCTGTTTATCATCTCTCTCTTTCTCTCTTTAAAACGCTTCTTTCCCAAGCGATCTCCCTTACCATTTCCAGATTTCCTTCAGGAGAGGGGATGGGGTTCCAGCTGTGGAATCCAGAGTCAATGTTTACGCTGGAAAACCCCAATGAAAGGCTTTCCAGATTTCCATTCCTGGAGCCCCCCCTTCCAGACACTCGGGCGAGGCTCTTCTGGAACTCATTAAAGCCTGGAACCACTCGCTGCCAACTCGTTTATAATCACTGGCTTTTCCAGGGAGTTCCAATGGTTTTCCAGTTACTTTCCAGGCGTGGATAAATATTATGAATTTAACTACGGCTCGCTAGACGCAAGCAAACCCTTCAATGATTGTTTCTTGAATTTGTTTAATGTTTATTAGAGATAATGATACGACACCCAGAAGAGAATAAGTGTAATGGGTGATATAAATGGGTCCTGAGGGTATATAATGGGTAGTAATGGCGTCACAGGAATAAATGACAAAACCTGCAGAGCGAGAGATCTATGCAATCACAGCTGTGTATTAATAATATTTTATACATAAAATATATTGATCAATTTACATTGCACAGGCTAAAGGATGAAACTGGTCTCATACTTAAGATAAGTATACTTATGCGTGTGAGAGAATATCTGGAGGGAAATCAGAGCACGTGGCCACGCTTGGTGTAAAGTGAGTGAGTGTGGAGTTCCAGCTGTGGAATCCAGAGTCAATGTTTACGCTGGAAACCTCCCCAATGAAAGGCTTTCCAGATTTCTATTAAAGCGACCATTTCCGGTCGTAGGTCGTATGGAGACAGGAGGTCAATTCATGCACACTGTGCAAGAGAAAACTGCAAACAAGCACACAATTAGAGATGATATCCCTGGAAACACAGAAACTGTGTTTCTGTGTTTTGAAACAGAAACTTTCTGTGTTGAAACTTCTTGTGTGTTGATACAGTTTCTGACAGAAACTTTACACAGAAACAGTTTTCTTCTGTGTTGAAACAGTTTCTGTGTTGAAACCGAAACTGTCTCTATTTTCCGCTTGTTACAACTTGTAATAAAGTTGTCACATCTTGGCTTAACGTGTTTATGACGTATTAGAACGTTGTTACAACTTGCTATATTGGTTGTTATAACTGGTTAGGTGTTAAAACTTGTTCGAACGTTGTACCAACGTCGTAGTTTCGGCGTGTTTGGCGGGTAGAGTTTGGAGAGAGAGATAAAGTGTGATGAAATCAACCTTTTAGTGACGAGAGAGAGATGAATACAAGAGATGGTCGGTTAGGAGGTCCAAGTACTCACCTAGTTGTGTTTGCGGAGGTTGAGCTCTGGCTCTTTGGTCCCGCCTATCAACAGTCAATCAACTGGTATATGTGTGCAAAACTGCTTGGTTACACGAGGACTTTCCAAGATCACTTTATAACAAGTGAAAGAAGTGGATTGCTTAGGACATACCAGAGTGAAAGATGGAAACAAGAACACGAAAGAGGAGATTTAAAAAAAATGTAGAAATATTAGTAAAGCAGAAGAGAAAGGAACAAAAGAGAAAGGAAAGGAAACTGAATAAAATTATTCATAGGGCATGAAGCTATTTTGGAATTAATGTTAACAAAAGAGAAGATAAGAAACAGGTGGAGAAAATACTCTGAAAATATGTCGAATGGAAGTGTTGAGAGAGATTGTTGACCAGACCACACACTAGAAGGTGAAGGGACGACGACGTTTCGGTCCGTCCTGGACCATTCTCAAGTCGATTGGGATTGATCTCAAGTCGACTGTTGACAGAGATGCTTCTGTGAGCACGGCCGAGCTCAACAGAGCACCAGACTGAGCACATGTGGCATGAAGGCATGATGTTAGGCTGATGAGTGTGTCTTCAAATCAATTTAAGTGCAGGATAAGTGGAACCTCTTTGAGTGTGCCCGACATTTCTTAATGTGTGACGGTCTATAAGGAGTATAAGGCAGCTGGAGTGTGTTAATGGATAATTATCGGATAAATTACATAATTAATAATTATAATTATCTTAACTAAGCGGTAGAGAAGAAGGGGCCGGGAGTCGGCTCCATCGCTAACGTCGTTGGACTTGCTCCAGCCGGTCTTGGACGATTATATTTGGACTTTCAAGAAATTATATTTTTCTCTGCGCCTCGAGCGCTGGATTACATAGTTTTTTTGGGGGGCGTTCTTTTAATATTTCATTATATACTTTTTAGGGGTCAAAATAAATGTGGCTGTAAATCAAGGACCTATTTTGTGTGTGTGTGTGTGTGTGTGTGTGTGTGTGTGTGTGTGTGTGTGTGTGTGTGTGTGTGTGTGTGTGTGTGTGTGTGTGTGTGTGTATGACAGCTTTTACCTACATTTACTCATCAAAAAGTTGCACTACTAACCACCTATTCTTCTTCCAGCGGGATGAGCCACTCACTCCAGTCATTAGACCTCAGTTACAACCAGCTGACAGCCGTCCCCAGACAGGCTCTCAGACCCCTCAAGGCACTCGAATGGATCAACCTACATGGGTGAGTCTATCGCTGTCATCCATGACTTATACCATCAGCCTACATGGGTGAGTCTATCGCTGTCATCCATGCCTTATACCATCAGCCTACATGGGTGAGTCTATCGCTGTCATCCATGACTTATACCATCAGCCTACATGGGTGAGTCTATCGCTGTCATCCATGACTTATACCATCAGCCTACATGGGTGAGTCTATCGCTGTCATCCATGACTTATACCATCAACCTACATGGGTGAGTCTATCGCTGTCATCCATGACTTATACCATCAGCCTACATGGGTGAGTCTATCGCTGTCATCCATGACTTATACCATCAGCCTACATGGGTGAGTCTATCGCTGTCATCCATGACTTATACCATCAGCCTACATGGGTGAGTCTATCGCTGTCATCCATGACTTATACCATCAGCCTACATGGGTGATAGTGAGATCGAATATCAGGGTATTCGATGTCTTTCAGCTGTTTGTAGGGATAGGGAAATATAGGGGATGTTCTTAGGGGAATTTCTAGGGGTAGGGTACAGAAGAGAGATGTTCTTCAAGTGTTCTGGAGTATGAGAACAAGAGTGGTTCTTGTGGCGGGGTGAGTGCTGGTACACGGTCGTGAGAACACACTTGAGATTACTGGGAATTTGGATCGAGCAATGGCCATGGCTGTTTTTGTTCATTACACATACACACACACACATACATACACTCACACACACACATACACTCACACACACACATACACTCACACACACACACACACACACACACACACACACACACACACACACACACACACACACACACACACACACACAGATAGACACACACACACACACACTTTATAGAGCCCAATAGGCTCAGGAACCTGTACACCTATTGATTGACAGTTGAGAGGCGGGACCAAAGAGCCAGAGCTCAACCCCCGCAAGCACAACTAGGTGAGTACAACTAGGTGAGTACACACACACACACCTGTCGCCCAATTAGCGCGTCAGGTGGAAACAGACAAAATAGGTTAGCAAAAAGAGAGAAAACAGTGGTTGATAGGAAGCCTACCTACGTGAGACCTGCTCCTGAATATGCAGGGGCCCCCGCGAATAGAGCCCCTCACCTTAAGCATTACGTCAACACTACAAGAAATCCAACACTCTGCAACACTACTCGTTCCTGAACTAAATGGCTAGACCTATAAGGAAAGACTGAGGAGAAATGGACATGACAACGACATACAAGATTGAAGAACTCGTTGAAGGTATCACAAAACACAATTATAGATGTAAATATGACAAAAGCATAGCAAATGTCATTGCGTTAATCTTAGCACGTACGGAAGGCGGGAGCCAGGAGCTGAATTCATACATGGAAGCACATTTAGGTTAGTTCGTCTCGGTGTGAATATAGGGGATTACATATAGGTGTGAAGATATAGGCGAGTACATCCTGGTGAGTATATTTACGTGAGTACTAATGGATGAATACATCTAGGTGTACAAATAGGTGAGTACATCTAGGTGAATACACAAACACACACACACACACACACACGCACACATACACACACACACACACACACACACACGTGCACACACACACACACACACACACACCTGACATAGTTGCAATTGTGGAAACTAAAATTAATGACATGATCTCAGATGCAATCTTTCCTGAAGGGTACCAGGTGATACGAAAAGAGAGGACACAGAGACAGGGAGGGGGAGTAGCACTCCTAATAAAGCGGAAATGGAAGTTTGAAGACCTGGGAAATCGAGTTACCAATGAGTGCACAAGCTTCATACATGGAACTCTGACAGTAGATGGGAGGAAGATTGTGATCATGGTAATCTACAATCCCCCACCAAACAGTAGAAGACCCAGGCAGGAGTATGATGACAACAACAAAGCATGTATAGATGAACTGCAGAAGGCAGCAACACTAGCCCACAGAATGAGAGCGAAGCTGCTGATCATGGGGGACCTAAATCATGGAGAGATAAATTGGGAATCAAGGAATCCCCATGGAGGGGATGAAACGTGGGGAGCAAAATTAGTAGATGTTATAGACAGGAATTTCCTGACACAACATGTGAAGGAAGACACAAGGGAAAGAGGAGGAGATGCACCGAGCCTATTAGACCTGATTTTCACCCAGAACGTAGAAGATATCGAGAATTTAGAGCATGAAATACCTCTAGGGGCCAGTGACCATTGTGTCCTAGTCTTTGACTACATGATGGAATTCAAAATTATGACCATGGGACAAGAGATCTGGGAAAGGAGAGCTGACTACAGGAAAGGGGACTATATGAGGATAAGGGACTATCTGGGTGAAGTGCAGTGGGAGGAAGAAATTAGAGGAAAAACAGTCCAAGATATGATGGACCTAGTCATACAGAAATGCCAGGAGGCCGAAGAGAGATTTATACCAACGGTAAAGGGAAAAAATAAGAAGGAATATAATAACCCATGGTTTAATAGACAGTGTCAGGAAGCAAAAATGGCCAGCAGGCGGGAGTGGAGGAAGTACAGAAGACAAAGAACAGAGGACAACAGAAGCAGATACAACAGAGCTAGGAACGATTACATTAACATAAGACGAACATCGGAAAGGGACTATGAGAACGATATTGCAATCAAAGCGAAAAAACAACCTAAGTTACTACACAGTCATATAAGAAGAAAAATGTCGGTGAACGACCAAGTGACAAGACTAAGGAAGACAGAGGGGGCATATACTGAAAGTGACAAGGAAATCTGCGAGGCACTGAATGCCAGTTTCCATGGAGTGTTCACTACCGAGCCTGAGCAGCTCCCATTGTTGGAAGGGGTTACCCTAGATGAAAGACTATCAGATATAGAGGTGACAGCAGAGGAGGTAATGAAACAGTTGACAACTCTAGATGCAACTAAAGCAGTTGGACCAGACAAAGTATCACCGTGGATACTAAAAGAAGCAGCACAGGCCCTCAGCGTGCCTCTGGCAATGATCTTTAATGAGTCACTTATGTCAGGAGAATTGCCCAGTTGCTGGAAGAAGGCAAATGTCGTGCCGATCTTCAAGAAAGGAGATAGGGAGGAGGCACTTAACTAC
>NC_091242.1:2261836-2291836 GCF_040958095.1 Procambarus clarkii | reverse complement strand
AGAGGCTCGACCTCGGGTACAACCTCATTAAGAAGCTGGACAGCAGCGCCTTCGGGGCTCTAGATCGACTCCAGATGTTGAGTCTCGAGCACAACGGTATAGAACAAATTCGGCCGCGAGCGTTTGCTTCCCTGGAGAAGGTGCAGTTCATGGACCTGAGTCACAACCACCTGGAGAACCTCCCGCCAGAGTGCTTCACCGACGTCACCTTCCTCAGGATCCTCGACCTTTCCTACAACCACCTGCGATCTCTCCCGAACTCCGTCTTCCGCGGCACGCAGCTGGAGAAGCTGAAGCTCTGCCACAACGAGTTCGTGTCCATGCCCACGGCGGGCTTCGCTGAGGTGGAGACGACGCTTCACTACCTCGATATCTCTCACAACCATCTCGAGCACCTGGATAGCACCATGTTCTACAGCTTCCCCAACCTCATCGAGCTCAACCTGGCTACCAACCGCCTGACGATCCTCCCCGACAACGTCTTCGTCAGCCTCACTAGCCTCATCAGTCTGGACCTCAGCGGTAATCGCGTCCGAGCCAACTTCAAGGAACTCTTCCACTACACGCAAAACGTCCAGAAGCTCAACATGGCCGACATCGGCTTCAGTTCAGCGCCCATCATCCCCCTCCCCAACCTCAACTCTCTCAACCTCTCTTCCAACGGCATGTCGGAGATCGAGGTCCAGTCGATTGAGAGCCTCTACCAGCTGAGGTCACTCGATCTCTCTCATAACCAGTTGACGCAAGTCCGCTCACGTCTCTGGAGACATATGCCCTACCTCAAGTTTCTCGACCTCTCATTCAATCCCGTACAGGTGAGTTGGGTCAATAAGTGGGAGCGTTGGGCTAGGCGAGGGAGGTGGGCCAGGCGAGGGTGGTGGGCCAGGCGGGGGTGGTGGGCCAGACGAGGGGAGGTGGGCCAAGCGAGAAAGGGTGGGCCAGGCAGGTGAGTAACGTAGTCGAAAGTGGGAAAGGTTCACTGCACAGGATAATTATGTTTACCGGCTCGGGATAATTTGTTTTACCTACTTAGAGTAATTAGTTTACCTGTATCATATAATTAGCTCAACATGTAGGCAAATACTGGGGCATTAAAACAGTAACCTGACAGCCTTCAAGACCCTTGCCAGATATTTATAAACTCTAATTCTAAACAGGAAACAACACCGGAAAAGCTACCCCTCCCTACAGCTCAAGAAAATACAAGAATGTCTGCTATTTCCCAAAACATATGTGAACAGACGTCTCAAGAAAGCCTTGAGACAGGAGGTGTCGAATAAGAGTGGGTAGTAGTTTGTCCCAGATAATGGGCTGGGGGGAAGGGGGGATGGGGAAATCAGACGGCTAGGCGGTCTATCCTAGGATTAACAGATCTATCCCGGGAGAAGACAGGTGTTTGGGAGAAGGATACAGGTGTACAGGCGATGTTATTGAGAGCAATAGCCTTGGAAAATGCCGCATAAGAAATAAGTAAACATATTTACAAACATTCCCTGATAACTTGTGGTAAGTAATCTTATATGATGCTTTATTCGTGTTAAGTAACTATATGTACTGGTTCTCCCGTGTTAAGTAACCATATGTGTTGCTTCACCCGTGTTAAGTAATCTTATATGATGCTTCACTCGTGTCAAGTAACCATATGTGTTGCTTCACTCGTGTTAAGTAACCATATGTGTTGCTTCACCCGTGTCAAGTAACCATATGTGTTGCTTCACTCGTGTCAAGTAACCATATGTGTTGCTTCACCCGTGTCAAGTAACCATGTGTTGCTTCACCCGTGTCAAGTAACCATGTGTTGCTTCACCCGTGTCAAGTAACCATATGTGTTGCTTCACTCGTGTCAAGTAACCATATGTGTTGCTTCACCCGTGTCAAGTAACCATGTGTTGCTTCACCCGTGTCAAGTAACCATATGTGTTGCTTCACTCGTGTCAAGTAACCATATGTGTTGCTTCACCCGTGTCAAGTAACCATGTGTTGCTTCACCCGTGTCAAGTAACCATGTGTTGCTTCACCCGTGTCAAGAAACCATATGTGTTGCTTCACCCGTGTCAAGTAACCATATGTGTTGCTTCACCCGTGTCAAGTAACCATATGTGTTGCTTCACCCGTGTCAAGTAACCATGTGTTGCTTCACCCGTGTCAAGTAACCATGTGTTGCTTCACCCGTGTCAAGTAACCATGTGTTGCTTCACCCGTGTCAAGTAACCATATGTGTTGCTTCACCCGTGTCAAGTAACCATATGTGTTGCTTCACCCGTGTCAAGTAACCATATGTGTTGCTTCACCCGTGTCAAGTAACCATGTGTTGCTTCACCCGTGTCAAGTAACCATATGTGTTGCTTCACCCGTGTCAAGTAACCATGTGTTGCTTCACCCGTGTCAAGTAACCATATGTGTTGCTTCACCCGTGTCAAGTAACCATGTGTTGCTTCACCCGTGTCAAGTAACCATATGTGTTGCTTCACTCGTGTTAAGTAACCATGTGTTGCTTCACCCGTGTCAAGTAACCATGTGTTGCTTCACCCGTGTCAAGTAACCATGTGTTGCTTCACCCGTGTCAAGTAACCACATGTGTTGCTTCACTCGTGTCAAGTAACCATATGTGTTGCTTCACCCGTGTCAAGTAACCATGTGTTGCTTCACCCGTGTCAAGTAACCATATGTGTTGCTTCACCCGTGTCAAGTAACCATATGTGTTGCTTCACCCGTGTCAAGTAACCACATGTGTTGCTTCACTCGTGTCAAGTAACCATATGTGTTGCTTCACCCGTGTCAAGTAACCATATGTGTTGCTTCACCCGTGTCAAATACCTTCCCGGTGCTCTTTTACCACAAAGCGCTTCAGTGACGTAATCAGGTATACCAATGAGCATGAGTACACACACCTGCAATTGTATACAGGTGTGGGGAGCCAGCAGAGTCATTTATAAGCTGCACTATGTAACTTTTAGTTCTGGTTCAGCTTTAAGCTCTTCAATAATTCAGAGTATTGTCTAAACGCCGTAATGGACAGTAGGATCCCCATGCAGGTAACCCTGTTGTGTCTGCCCCTCTCTCACCCACCCTCTCCTTGTATTATTAGTATACACAATACACGCATACATGTGAAATACAGCAAGGATATATATATATATATATATATATATATATATATATATATATATATATATATATATATATATATACACACGTGTGAACAATCATCAACGAAGAGGTTGAGATGATTGCAGAACTGCTAACTTCACATTTTTACACGACTTGTCAATTACGAAGTTATGGAATTTATATTGTCCTTGAGCCTATATTTATATGATGTTTATGAAGCCCAGAATATAAATTACAGCTTCATTAACGGCCAAATGTGTGTGAACAATACATAGTGGGTTGTCAGAAAGCTTCGGCGTCGTTCCTGAACTGTAACTTCAGTTTGATAAGAAAACTTGGGTGGTTTAGAGGCGAGAGTTCTTAGTTGGGCGAAGGAGTACCTTGCAGAAAGGAATCCAAGGATGAAGGTGAGAGGGAATATATATATCACAATGTTAGCGAGGTACCTCATGGGCTGCACTAGAGCCTACACTGTTTCTAACTTGGGCTTAGGAGCTAACGCTCTACCCAGCAAGCACATCTTGTAGGCACACACATATATATTCCCCATCCAACCGTCCCACACACACTTAAATGATGTCTTTCTATTTTGCTTAATGAAATAAAAATAATACTAGTACATTAAGTACTACTGCCACTTATACCACTACTAGCACTATTGCTATAATACTACTACTACTTATACTATTAATAATAATAATACTATTAATGAAAATATTAATGAATTTAATGTATCGAAGCGTTTTAGCTTAAAAAAAAAGTATCGGCAGATGCTCAACAGATTAGAAAATAATTTTGGCCCTCTAAACTTAGGCCGGATGAGGTCCAAAGTTGTTTCATATGAGACATTTTCTCCTGCTGAAGTCGGTGAAGCAGGGAGAAGTTCGCTGGGAAAGGCATCTGTGACCTTTAAATACAACGGAAAATGTTAAGATAGTCGAGAGGATGATGCAAGAACCGGTCTAAATTTGGCTCAGTGGTTCGCAGTGATATATTTAAGAGTCCATCAAGATGGGTAGGAGAGATGGAGGTGTTTTACTGTTAGGTCATCTTGGGTCAGGAGTGCTTGGTAATTGCAAAGGTCTTCTTCTCTATCTCTCTCTCTCTCTCTGCGTTTTCCAACTGATAATTTCTTCTTCTTCTTCTCTCTCTCTCTCTCTCCTGCTGTAGTCGCTGACGAAGGACAGCTTCGGTGGGGCGTCGAACATCGAGACGCTGATGCTACGAAACCTGGACCAAATCTCCAGGTTCGACTACGATGCTCTCTCACACATGACCTTCCTGAGGGAGCTCTACATGAACACCTTCCCAGGCATTGAGAAGTACAGGTGAGTGTCGAGGGTCAGTGGGGGTCATATGGCAGTGCCAGTCAGAGCACACACACACACACACACACACAATAAGGTGGTCAAACATGCTTGAAAGCAATAAATCACATAATACTCACTCGCCATAACAATCAGTCATTATCCAGAGGCTGCCAAAGCACCCTTAATCCCCCGTTCCCACGACCACGGGGATGGGGCGCCACCCCTCCCCCTCAGGTGAGGTATAGTAAAGACTAATTAACCTGTCTGCCCGCGCCAGGTTCCGGACAGGTCACCTGTTAGCCACGGTGCACACGCTTCAGAAGCTTCACCTGGAGGTGCGGGAGAACGCCCTCACCGACCAGATCACAGGCGCCTTCGGACCCAAACTCAAAGAGCTTCACATCACCGGAAGGAACCTCAAGGACATCGACTCTAAGACTTTCAGAGGATTCCAGAATAAACACGAACTCTGGCTGAGCATTACGGTAAGACAAGTCCACAAGGGCCGTGACGAGGATTCGAACCTGCGTCCGAGAGCATCCCAGACGCTGCCTTAATCGACTGAGCTAAGACATGGTCAAAATATAGTTGAAACCGATGCTCTCGGACGCAGGTTCGAATCCTCGTCACGGCCCTTGTGGATTTGTTCATTTGATGCATCACGCAATT
This sequence comes from Procambarus clarkii, assembly GCF_040958095.1. Taxonomy (NCBI): domain Eukaryota; kingdom Metazoa; phylum Arthropoda; class Malacostraca; order Decapoda; family Cambaridae; genus Procambarus; species Procambarus clarkii. Next base: position 2,286,746 of record NC_091242.1, on the reverse strand, counting down.
GTGATTTCTGTGTGTAATTACGGTAAGATATTAACCTACTGCTTGTGATATCTTCAACTCTACTTCTCTTCCACCGGTCTTTCTCTTTCTTGTCTCTAATTCTCCTTCCTGTTCCTCAGCTTCCTGTCACTTCCTTCCTCCGCTCCGAGATTTGCAGACTAAACATTGACTGCCAGACCCTCGTGGGGTCTAGATACACACTCTCTACTCCTGGCTATCTCTTGCCGGTGGGGGCTTCTCATTTGTCATTATTCTCTGTCTCAAAATGTTCCCCTTTTCTCCTTACTGTTTCATTTATTCCCCCTCTCTCCTGTCTACCTCCATTTATTGCCCCGAGGCTTGCAGAGGATTTCACAATACACCAAAGTTACTGTTTTCTATTTGGTGAGCAGCAGTGTCATTCTTCACTGTTCTTTACTGCTTCTCTTATCTCTTCTTTATTATTTCTTGCTGCTATGTCCCTTTTCCTCCGTTTCTCTCTCTCTCTCTCCCTCAATACTTGTTCACTGTTTCCTAACGTTATTACTTATTTCTTGCTACTTTTTTCTTTCTCAAGTGTTCTCTAATCCCTACGTTATCATCACCTTGCATGTATAACCTGTTGCATGTATGGTATACATTTACCACGTGTTTAATACGTTCAAGACGTTCGGGTTTATACACCACGCTGTCCTATTCTTTCTTCATCCTCTGTTTTGTGTGTCTTCCTTCTCTCATACCCTCTTCCTCCTCATGTTCTCTCCCTCACTGTCTCTACCTTCACTCACAGTCTCTACCTTCACTCTCACCCGGGGAGAGAGTTCCGGTCCCAAACAAAGGATTGATGTTAGAATTTTTACAATAGAGCGATGCGCTCTCCTCTATGTTATTCCTTATCTCTGTCTTGTATTCTTTCCTCTCTTTCTTTACTCTTGCTCACCTCTTCTTCCTTCTTCCGTTTCACTTCTCTCTCTCTCTTCTTCCATGTAATACATCTCTCTCTCTCTCTCTCCCTCTGGCACATCTCCCTGATAATGGCAGCAATCTTCACTACCTCAGTAAGGCCACTTTGCCACTCCTTTATCTCTTCCTGTTCCATTTCCTCTTTTCCATTGTCTTGCCCTCCTCCTCTTCCTCCTCCTTCCCTAAGGTAATTTTCCTGTCATTTCCTAGATTTATCCTTACTTCTTCCTCCTCTACTACGTCTTTCACCCTCGAGACTGACCCAAGACAACAACTGGGTTATGTGTAATCTCCTTCTTTAATATCTTCTTTGTCATCTTTATCATCTACTTTATAATCATTATCCTCAGGGGAGTTAGGGGTAGATGTGGAGGTAGAAGTGGTAGTTGTAGGGGTAGAAGTGGTAGTTGTGGGGGTAGAAGGGGTAGTTGTGGGGGGATAAAAGTGATAGTTATGGGGGTAGAAGTGGTAGTTGTGGGGTAGAAGTGGTAATAGTTGTGGTAGTAGCAGTGGGAGTAGTGGTGGTGGTGGTAATAAGAGTACTGGTGATCGTGGTAGTACTGGTGATGGTGGTGGTTAGGTGGTTGCTGTTAATGTAACAACAGACATAGGAGAAGATGTATATACCTTCCTTTCTCCCCCATTTCTCTCCTTTTCTCTCCCTCTCCCTCCCTCACTCTCCCTCACTCTCTCCCTCTGACCTCACCAAGCTAGTGAGACATAACTTAGCATTAAAACAAGTAGTCTGACCCGTTCATACTTATCTTCCCCTTTCTTCATCACCATCTTTATCTTCCGCCTTCCCTACTTCCCTACATCACTCCTCTTGTGTGCTCTCTCTCATTATTCTTCACTGTTTCTCAAGCGCGTTCCTTGCCCTCATGCTCCTCTTTCTCATTCTTCCATTACATGTGTTTCAATTCTTTACGTATGATTCATTATTCTTTATTTAGACTTAAATTCAAAATTACCTTATTTACATTATGTCTCATTACTTTTATATCTAATTCTTATCCATTATTTCTGTTCATCATTCGTTCCTTCTTCACCTGTTCCTCATTTATTTCCACTGCCTCTGTTTCTCATTGATTTCTCTACTGTACACAGTTTTCCTCTATTTCTGTACTTTATTCATTATCGCTTACTCTCTCAATTCGCTTCATTCGTTCATTCGCTTCATTCCAATCATACGCTTCATTCTTCCTTCTCACTCATGTCTGAATATTCTTTTCACATATAAATGTATCTATATCAGATATTCTGATATAGACTAAATAGACTATATCAGAATATCATGAGGTATCTACTAGTCTATCTCATATCTCTATGTATCTACTAGTCTACCTCATAACCACGTATCTACTAGTATACCTCATAACGCCACGTATCTACTAGTCTACCACATAACTCCACGAATCTGCCAGTGGCCTACATAGCCCCCCATGACTCTTGCAATCTACCTCATAGCCACATGGATCTACCAATGTATCTCATGGCCTCATGAATGTATTAGTGTATCACATCACCACATGTACAGAGTCGCGCCTCTCCCGCAGGACACATCGATACAATCGCTGCCTGAAGGTCTCCTGACGCAGTTGTCAGATGTGGCCTACCTCACCCTCGACCTCAGCAGGAACCAGCTCAAGTTCCTCAACTCCGACGTCCTCTACGAGAACGGCTCAGACTGGGAGAGTAAAGGAACCACCTTCGTGGCTGGTAAGTTGACTGGTTGACTGGCTGGTTGACTGGCTGGTTGGCTGGTTGACTGGGTGGCTGGGTGGGTGGCTGCCTGCCTGCCTGCCTGCCTGGCTGGCTGTCTTTGCATCCAGCATCGTTTCAATATTCTCCTCCCCTCTTCAACCACCCTTCCCTCTCCATCATTCCCCTCCCTCTTCCCCTCTCTCCTCTACCCCTCCATCCCTTAATTTACCTAGAGTTTCGCGGGTCAAACGATCCTCTCTGCGAAGCAGTTGATTAGTGCCGTACACGACTATCAGCTGGACACCTACAAGACACGTTGGCGACGCCTGGACACTTGTAAGACACCTGCATGACACCCAGACGACACCGGAATGACATTTGGAGACTAATACGACGCCCGTACGACACAGGGAACATCTGGACGACATTTGGACAATAGGACAATGTTGGAAAATCACGCTCCTAACTGTCACGTTCTGAAGAGTTCTTGTTACTTTGATAAACGACTGCATTTTGGGATCTGCTTGAGAAAGTACATAGGTATGGTGTGTGTATTCACCTAGTATTCGTATAGTTGTGCTTGCGGGGGTTGAGCTCTGCTCTTTCGGCCCGCCTCTCAACTGTCAATCAACTGCTACTAACCATTATTTTTTTTTTTCACACACACCCCAGGAAGCAGCCCGTAACAGCTGTCTAACTCCCAGGTACCAATTTACTGCTAGGTAACAGGAGCATCAGGGTGAAGGAAACTCTGCCCATTTGTTTTTCCGCCGGCTGCCGGGATCGAACCCGGGTTCCTAGGTCAATGACTCTAGAGCGCTGTCCACTCAGCCAGCCAGCCCTCTAATCTGAGTGAGTGTGTGTGTGTGTGTGTGTGTGTGTGTGTGTGTGTGTGTGTGTGTGTGTGTGTGTGTGTGTGTGTGTGTGTGTGTGCGTGCGTGCGTGCGTGCGTGTGTGTGCGTGTGTGTCTCTCTCTGCTAGAAGGTGGGTGGTGTGTGGTTGAGGTTATCTTGAGATGATTTCGGGACTTAGTGTCCCCGTGGCCCAGTCCTCGACCAGGCCTCCACCCCCAGGAAGCAGCCCGTAGCAGCTATCTAACTCCCAGGTACCTATTTACTGCTAGATAACAGGGACATCAGGGATGAAAGAAACATTTTGCCCACTTGACTCCGCCTCCACCGGGGATCAAACCCGGAACCCCAGGACTACGAATCCGAAGCGCTGTCCACCCAGCTGTCAGGCGCCCCCCCAGCTGTCAGGCGCCCCCCCCCAGCTGTCAGGCGCCCCCCCCCAGCTGTCAGGCGCCCCCCCCCAGCTGTCAGGCGCCCCCCCCAGCTGTCAGGCGCCCCCCCCAGCTGTCAGGCGCCCCCCCCCAGCTGTCAGGCGCCCCCCCCCCCAGCTGTCAGGCGCCCCCCCCCAGCTGTCAGGCGCCCCCCCCAGCTGTCAGGCGCCCCCCCCAGCTATCAGGCGCCCCTCCCCAGCTGTCAGGCGCCCCCCCCCCCTGCTGTCAGGCGCCCCCCCAGCTGTCAGGCGCCCCCCCAGCTATCAGGCGCCCCCCCCCCAGCTGTCAGGCGCCCCCCCCAGCTGTCAGGTGCCCCCCCCAGCTGTCAGGCGCCCCCCCAGCTGTCAGGCGCCCCCCCCAGCTGTCAGGCGCCCCCCCCAGCTGTCAGGCGCCCCCCCAGCTGTCAGGCGCCCCCCCAGCTGTCAGGCGCCCCCCCAGCTATCAGGCGCCCCCCCCCAGCTGTCAGGCGCCCCCCCCCTGCTGTCAGGCGCCCCCCCAGCTGTCAGGCGCCCCCCCAGCTGTCAGGCGCCCCCCCCCAGCTGTCAGGCGCCCCCCCCCCCAGCTGTCAGGCGCCCCCCCCCAGCTGTCAGGCGCCCCCCCCAGCTGTCAGGTGCCCCCCCCAGCTGTCAGGCGCCCCCCCCCCAGCTGTCAGGCGCCCCCCCCCCCAGCTGTCAGGCGCCCCCCCCCCCAGCTGTCAGGCGCCCCCCCCAGCTGTCAGGCGCCCCCCCCCCAGCTGTCAGGCGCCCCCCCCCAGCTGTCAGGCGCCCCCCCCAGCTGTCAGGCGCCCCCCCCCAGCTGTCAGGCGCCCCCCCCCAGCTGTCAGGCGCCCCCTCCCCAGCTGTCTCAGGGTAGGAATACTTGTCAATGATGCTCATCTGTAGTCGAGTGTCTCTATTCCATCACCTATTTTCAGACACCTGTGGGATTTCCTGCCTTAAGTGTTTTATTAACAATTTCAGACAATGGGGAAGAGAGTGCTTCTGCAGTCTCCTTCAGCAGCCCGGGTGAGATTAGCTCTGGTCGCATTGATTGTGTCTCGTTATATCTTGAGGTTATCTTGAGATGATTTCGGGGTTTTAGTGTCCCCGCGGCCCGGTCCTCGACCAGGCCTCCACCCCCAGGAAGCAGCCCGTGACAGCTGACTAGCTCCCAGGTACCTATTTACTGCTAGGTAACAGGGGCATTCAGGGTGAAAGAAACTTTGCCCATTTGCTTCTGCCTCGTGCGGGAAACGAACCCGCGCCACAGAATTACGAATCCTACGCGCTATCCACCAGGCTACGAGGCCCCTCAAGTTCACATCAAGTTCCTACAGGATTTTCTCTCTCCTTTTCTACAGTGACTACTATGTCATCCAGTATTTCCTCCAGTCTTTCATCTTGCAACCTAGGTCTCTACGCTGGTTCTAATGCAAAGACCTCCTGAACTTACGGGCTATTCATGCCCGTGCCACCTCTTGGGTGGCTTAATCTTCACCAATCACCTGAAATATTTCGATGAGTGTGTGCGTGTGTTGAGTGCGTTTACTGAGTGTGCATGTTGAGCGCATTTGTGTGACCTTGTCTAAAGAGGACCAAAGACCCCCAGAGGTAAATATAAGAATCAATACGAGCTAACCGATCAATACGCGGCAACTGATCAATACGCGGCAACCGATCAATACGCGGCAACCGATCAATACGCGGCAACCGATCAATACGAGGCCACACCACGAAGGAGGGGCGGATATTACCTTTTCAACTGGATATTTCTTGATCCTCTCCCCGCCCGGGCCAACAAAAAGGGCCTTTTTTTAAAAGGGATTATCGGTAATCTTGCTCGGATCAACCGGATAAGCGAGGGTGACTCTGGATTAAAGATTTAGGATCCGTAATTGCTATTGATGGACAGATTAAACCTCTATACAGCACGCACGCACACACACACACACACACACACACACACACACACACACACACACACACACACACACACACACACACACACACATAGCCTCATAGCCTTGGGGGGGCCTCATAGCCTGGTGGATAGCGCGCAGGACTCGTAATTCTGTGGCGCGGGTTCGATTCCCGCACGAGGCAGAAACAAATGGGCAAAGTTTCTTTCACCCTAAGTGCCCCTGTTACCTAGCAGTAAATAGGTACCTGGGAGTTAGTCAGCTGTCACGGGCTGCTTCCTGGGGTGTTTGTGTGTGTGTGTGTGTGGTGTGGGAAAAAAAAAAAAAAAAAGTAGTTAGTAAACAGTTGATTGACAGTTGAGAGGCGGGCCGAAAGAGCAAAGCTCAACCCCCGCAAAAACACAACTAGTAAACACAACTAGTAAACACACACACACACACACACACACACAAAGACCAAAGAGCCAAAGCTCAACCCTCGCAAGCACAAATAGGTGAATACACACACGCACGCATGCACACACTCACACACACTCACACACACACTAAAAATGATACCACAACGTTCATATTAATTAATAAGAACCACAAAACACAGGCGCACCCGAGGGAAATTTTAGCTACCAGAGTGAGCAATGAATTTTAAATCATTGACTTAATGAAGGCAATATTTTATGCAAGGATTCCCTAAATAGTTGTAGGAATTCTCTTACACACCAGAGGAAGGGGCAAGGTGTCAGAGAAAGGGGGGAGGGGGAGGTGTGAGAGAGAGAGAGAGAGAGAGAGAGAGAGAGAGAGAGAGAGAGAGAGAGAGAGAGAGAGAGAGAGAGAGAGAGAGAGAGAGAGAGAGAGAGAGAGAGGGAGAGACAGACAGACAGACAGCTACATTAAAGGAACCTACAGGAGGTATTGCTACTGATGTCTCTGTTATTCCAACAGCTCCCGTTGCATAAACCTCCGCTATTGTTGCTGCTGCTGCTACTGCTGCTGCTGCTGCTGCTAATCTTAATGGTTCATGTCCCACCCACTCTACCTCTCCCTACACCCCCTACTCTTCCTCCTCCCCCACTGCACCCTTGTAGTGATGCGGCCGTGTGTCCCCACAGGAGGTCTGGCTCTGGAGGGCAACGAGTGGACGTGTGAGTGTTCCCTAGTGTGGCTGGGACGGTGGTTAAGGCGCTGGCTCCGTGAGACACTTCAGATACACACGGCTATGTTGAAGGGCGCCCAGCAGGTGAGTGCTCTCTGTCTCCTTCTGTCTCTCACTCTCTGTCTGTCTGTCTCTCTCACTCTCTCTCAGTCTGTCTGTCTGTCTCTCTCTCTCTCTCTCTCTCTCTCTCTCTCTCTCTCTCTCTCTCTCTCTCTCTCTCTCTCTCTCTCTCTCAGTCTGTCTGCCTATCTCTCACTCTCTCTCAGTCTGCCTGCCTGTCTCTCACTCTCTCTCAGTCTGCCTGCCTGTCTCTCACTCTCTCTCAGTCTGTCTGCCTATCTCTCACTCTCTCTCAGTCTGCCTGCCTGTCTCTCACTCTCTCTCAGTCTGTCTGCCTGTCTCTCACTCTCTCTCAGTCTGTCTGTCTGTCTCTCACTCTCTCTCAGTCTGTCTGCCTGTCTCTCTCTCTCTCTCAGTCTGTCTGCCTGTCTCTCTCACTCTCTCTCAGTCTGTCTGCCTGTCTCTCTCACTCTCTCTCAGTCTGTCTGCCTGTCTCTCACTCTCTCTCAGTGTGTCAGCCTGTCTCTCACTCTCTCTCAGTGTGTCAGCCTGTCTCTCTCTCTCTCAGTCTGTCTGCCTGTCTCTCACTCTCTCTCAGTCTGCCTTTCTGTCTTCAACAGTTTACATATCTTCAACAGCTTCATATTCGACTGTAGACGATGTTAAATTCTAAATGCCCTGAGCCCTTAATTCTTACCGTAGACTTGTGAATCTATTTTGTGGAAGCTGTTGAATTCTTGTTATAAAAAGATGTTAAATACCAACTGGAAATATTAGAGTCTTAGTAAGTACTTTGTTAACTACTGAATGAACCACTCGATTTATACTTTAAGAACCATTGTATTCTTCTGTAGAATAAAAACTGTTGTTTTTATTCAGTATAATAAGTTGTAGTTCTACTGTAGAAAATGTTGTATTTCTACTGTAGGGACGTCCCTGTAGGTCTCTTACTTGTCTCTCACTATACCTACTTCCCTCCTTGTAGGTCTCTCACCTCTCCCTCACTAACTCTCCCTCACTAACTCCCCTCACTCACTCTCCCTACAGGTGCACACCCTGGCGAGAGCTGCCACGTGTTACGAACCATCTACGGGTCAACATGTGCCCCTGCTTGACCTCCACTCCGAAGACCTGGGCTGTCACGCCTCCGCCCTCAGCGACTCCGCCCTGGCACCGCCCACAGCCACGCCCACGGCCTTTATCACAGCCTTCGTCACCACCCTGCTCCTGGCGCCCACCCTGTGGCTTCTCCTCGGCTCCTGATAGTAATTGAAAATGGCTGCAACATTGCAGGGTGACTCGACTGGGGTGTTGCACGACATTGGTCTGTGTGTAGGGGTGTTGATGGAGGGGGGTTGTGGGGGGTGGTGGGGAAGGGGTGTTGGTGGGGGTGAGTGCTAGAGATGTGTTGGAGTGTGCCTTTACACATTCTCCTTCGGCATCTGCTGGTGGTGGTGGTGTGGTGGTGATTGTGACTGGTTGTGGTGAGTGTGGGGGTAATGATGATTTTGGTTGTGGTGAGTGGTTGTGGTATGGTTGTGATGGTGATTTTTTATTTGTAGTGTGGTGACGATGGTGAGTGACTGTGGTGTGTGGTGGTGATGGTGATTTTTGGTTGTGGTGAGTGTGGCGGTGATGGTGAGTGGTTGTGGTGAGTGTTGAATGCAGTGATGATGGTGAGTGGTTGTGGTGAGTGTGGTGGTGACGGTTTAAATGAAGTGATGATTGCCTTTGCTAAAAAAATAAATGGTGATGTCACTGGGTGATGATATCACTGGATGGTGATGTCAATGTGGCGGGGGCATTGTGTGTGGAGGGAATAGTGAACACGCTAAAGCTAATCACAGTGTTGATAGTGCCGACTGGGACAAAGACTTTGAGTGATGGTGAAGAAAGTGAGTGACAGTGATCCTGGCGATCCTACACACCTCGGTAATGACAATAGCAATAATGACAATGAAGGTGATAGTGAAGGTGATAGTGAAGGTGCCATGTGGGAAAACAGGTATTTGGCTGCCGGGAAAATCACTATCTCGACAATCGACATAAAACTGATGGTGATGATAGTGATGATAGTGACGGTGAAGATAGTGACCTGAACACCATAAAACACGAAGGTAATACTAACCTCCCATATGAAACATCCGGACCAAATGGACTGTTATTAAATAAGCCGAAAAATATATATATATATATATATATATATATATATATATATATATATATATATATATATATATATATATAAATAACTCACTATATATACATTAAGGTCCACTACAGAACGGTCAAAATTTTTGTCATAGTCCGTAAGAAAAATATATATACGAAAAAGATGAATAGCAACAGACGGGAGATCAGTGAATGAACGCAACAGAAAGAGAGATCATCTCGTGAATGAAGAGAAACTTGAGAATGAACGAACGAGAACGGGAGCTTTCCAAGTGAACGGACGCCATACAATGATGGAACTTTTCCATAGAATTCAAGAAGTTCTTCTGAGCTTGATTGTCTCGGAGCTTTTTTTTTTCAATTTCTGGCACGACGAACTTCTTTTTTTTGGGTGGGTTGTGGGTTATTTGTAAACAAAAAATGGTGAGCGTTCTTGGAGTTTATTTTTGGTGATGTTGTATGTCGTGAACATTACTGCCACGTGGAGGATGGTGACAACATCAGTGATAGTGCAGTGAATCACAAGTGCGCGGCCCTAATGCTTCTCCACCAGAGAGTGAGAGTGAGAGTGAGAGAGAGTGAGAGAGAGAGAGAGAGAGAGAGAGAGAGAGAGAGAGAGAGAGAGAGAGAGAGAGAGAGAGAGACAGACAGAGAGAGAGAGAGATTTGCCAGTTAAGAGAGTGGTTTAGCAATATTTCCTCACTTATTTCTTAACCCCTCTCTCTCTCTCTCTCTCTCTCTCTCTCTCTCTCACTCTCTCTCTCTCTCTTTCTCTTTCTCTTTCTCTCTCTCTCTCTCTCTCTCTCTCTCTCTCTCTCTCTCTCTCTCTCTCTCTCTCTCTCTCCTCCCTGCAGTAGGCACAGCTGGTCGTTCCAAGGACGACCTAATTGTCGCTCCATCACTCCTCATTACCAAAGATTCATCTCTTAGATATTGTAATATTCTCCAAATTAATGTAATCTCATCAAGGAGTTTAATTACCTCTGATCACTGCCTCAAAATGAGTACTGAAATTCACAAATTATTGGCCACGGTAAATGGTATTAAAACACTAATGATAATAAGGCTCAAAACCCTAACCAAACTCATTTGAGGACAACCATCTGGGGGGGGGGAGGAGGTGGTAAAAGATGCTTAACACTAATTATTAGTCGGCACATGATCCAGCAGGTCATTAAAGATCAATCAAGGTAACCAGGAGTTATTAGTTCTCTTAATCCTATTAGCAGTAAGCATGTTAAATTGGTGTATAAAGGAATTACCTCATACAGCAAAGAGGTAAAGTTTCCCTGGTTGGTCACGACCTGACCAACCAATGGAATGCCGGCCTTGCTGTTTAGGGGAAGGAGCAGTTAGGTCCCCGGGAGAGGCAATTAGGTCCTGGCGGAAGCAGTTAGGTCCGCGCGCCCTTGGGTCTAATCTCTTTGGTTTCTAACTTTGTCACTAGAGATGTACACCGTTTTAGGCCACACCTTAGCAGCTCTCTCGCACATCCCTCCAGCACAGCCCACGCTTTAATCGCCTCCATTGAAATTATATTTGATTTGCACTGTTATTATCTTTTGGCTTGTGTTTATTTCGTATTTTTTTACCCTTATTTTACGTTCTTTCGAGACATGACACCTGACACACGTGGCGTGACACCTGACACACGTGACACCACACCTGACACACGTGACACCACACCTGATACATGTGACACCACACCTGACACACCCACCCAACTTATCACACTTTATAAACACAAAACCACCAACATAAACCTCGAATGTTCAGTCACGTCCTTCATAATTAATTTCAATCTGTGTCTAAACTTTACTTCTGTCAAGCTTAGATTTGCCAAGCTTAATTTCCCCCCCTTTCACAGAAACACAGTTTACCACTTTAGTTAAACCCAGAGACCTGATACGACGCCCAATCTAACACTTGCTAGATTTTGACCCTTACGTGTTCCTTATACTTGCGTTATACTTGCCTTATAATTGGGTTATACTTGCCTTATACTTGGGTTGTACTTGCCTTATACTTGGGTTGTAGTTTGGTTATACTCTGCCAGTAGAGTCCGCGAGTCTTCTAAGACAGGACGAGTGTGGGGTCAGACCTCTCTCTACACACATTAGTAAACACACAAATGAATGAATGTGATTTTTGAGGATTCTTCTCCTAAGCTCTTTGTAGAATACCAATGTACAGCAGCGGTTTACTAGAGTATATTGTATATAGATTTACTATTTTGATATTTCCTATTGAGTAGATTTGTACATAAGGTAGAAATGATTTCATCAAACTTCATTTTCTCACTGCTCTTAATTCTCATGTCCCCCCTTCTGTTCCTCCCTCTTCCTCATGTTCACCCTCTACTTTCTCATCTTCATCTTCATCCTCTTCCTTAAAAATCCCCTCTTCCATCCACAAACGACTCCCCCCCCCACCCACCCACCTACCTACCCCCATTCCACTCCTTACATCATTTCTATTGAGAATATGCGAAGTCGACTACCATTACGGGGAGGAGGCTACCATTAGTTATCATATATTGGAATATGCCGTTAGTAGAACACATTAACACTACCATTTATTTAGACATGTGGTGGGCAGTCCAACGGTTCTAAGGGGCATCATGGAAGATTGGGAGGTGCCAGTTAAAAAAAACACAATAATAATGGGAGGATACCATTGAGCTGCTGCCATATGCCAAGACATTAGATAGCACACTCATGGAAGTTCACCCGGTTGAGACAATATCGGGGGAATGAGATATTTCGGGAGACTAACTTTTATGGGATCAGATTTACATTCTAACTACCATTTGTCTAAAGGTAGTTAGAGTAGTTTACTATAGCTATCATACCCACTAACTCTCACACCTGTCTCACCTTCACACCCCTTCATCATTTAATCTCTTGCATTACTCGTGATCAATGATCAATATCAGCAGCGGTCCGATCAATCGAATTTTCAACTTTTCATTTTGTTATAAAATGATAATCAAAATGTTTAATCTCAGAAAAAATCCGATCTTATATATATATATATATATATATATATATATATATATATATATATATATATATATATATATATATATATATATATATATTGTTTGGCTAAAACAATCAATGTTGGGAGTAACATTTGTTGACAAACAAATATTTTAACAAACTCGAAGGATAAACATCATCTTACCAAATGCTTCCGGTTCAATACCAAGATGTTCTCAAGCGTAGAGAGAATGTCTTATAAAAAACTTGGGAAAGTTTGTTTCCGTTTTCTCTCTCGTGAGTTTACGAACCAAATATTCAACTCCAAAACACCGTATGTGGGTTGATGGGGCACGCACTCACACGCACACGCACACGCGCGCACACACACACACATATACAATCAATCATATCTGACATATGACGTATCTAATAGCCACAGTTTTTCAACAAACCAAACTTTCCTGCAATATTAAAATTTGTCAAACATTATATCTTACAGAATAAAAAAAATCGCTTTACTATATATATATATATATATATATATATATATATATATATATATATATATATATATATATATATATATATATATATATATATATATATATGGTTGGTTTTTTATTTTAGTCAAAAGTAAAACAGATATTTTACCAAACGTAATGTATTATATCTAACCTATCCAAAGCTAATCTTACGTAATCTAATCTAACCTAATCATTACTAAGTCATATGCCTAATATATTAATATTCTTAGGAATAAAACAAATTGAAAAAAAATATTTGTAAAAATAATGAAAATCGCTCTGCCTGTTAGGCAGAGCCTTGCATACTAGACCAAGTAGTGCGGTTCTGGCTATTAGATACGACATTATATATAACATTTATTCAATACTAGACGCAGGGGGGGGGTTAACAAGGGGGGGAGGAGAGCCTGCCATACACCAGTTGCTTGACAGTCGAGAGGCGGGACCGAAGAGCCAGAGCTCAACAAGACGCAGGCTCTAAGACGGGTTTCACACTTAATGACATTACGATTACAAGCACAAGGAAAAAAAATCCATACAAGCCTACCTATGGTAAACTTGGGTGTTAATATTAAAATATGTAGTCAATATTTTTTTAAGGGGGTTTAAAAATCATCGAGAAACACAATTATCGGGCTTTAAAAATTTTACAGACTGTATAATCTTTCAATATTTTTGCATTGCAATGTTCCTAGCGTCACTGTAAAGTGTTCACAAAAGGTGTAAGGCTGCAACTATGTATTATTGTCCATTTTCAACTCGAAGGGAGAGGTAAACGATGATTATTTTCATCAGCAACTCGTCTGCTGAATTCATCCAATTTTTAAGGACTCTGTAGGTTGATTTGTTATATATATGAAAATCAAAATAAAGGCTGGTCTGAAAATTGTGTTTCATTTCTTCTCTACCTTTTGATCCCTCTTCTGGAGACGGAGTCTGAAAACTGGTGTGTGTGTAGGGTTCATGTTGACCAGATCACACACTAGATGAAGGGACCGACGACGTTTCGGTCCGTCCTGGACCATTCTCAAGTCGATTGTCCATTCACAATCGACTTGAGAATGGTCCTAGGACGGACCGAAACGTCGTCGTCCCTTCACGTTCTAGTGTGTGGTCTGGTCAACCTTCCAATCACTGATGATTGTTTCAGATCTGAACAAATCATAGCTTTTTATACTAGTACTTTCAGGTCGTTGGGAGTCAGTAATTTCTTTCCTATCAGACCTGAGTGTTTGGACCAATACAGTTTTGACAGTTAAGATGGGGATACCTAGATCTAATTAAACTTCATCCTTGTTACACGCTAATTTGGCTGCAATGTCTGTCTCATTATGATGGGTTATATTTATGTGTGAAGGTATCCATACAAAGGAGATTCGAGGCCCTTTACTCTGTGCATCAATTAGGTCATTTATAATTGGTAGTATGAGGTTCTTGCTGTCGATCTTCCAAGAGAAGTTTTCGATTGCTTGAAGAGCAGACTTCGAATCACAAAATATTATTCCTCCTCCAATGTTTTTTAATGTACTGGATGCTAAGTGTAATGCTGCTAGTTCTGCTTGTGTGGAGGTCAGCCAGTTGTTTAACCTGACACTGACAGTCTTGGTGCAAATATTATTTCTATAAAACCTACATGCCGCTGCAGTCCGTCCAGTATTTTTTTTTTAGTAATACATGAAATATGGTGTAAATGTCTACGGGATTAACACGCCATATTTTACTTACCTACAACATCTCACCATCTTGAGGTTATCTTGAGATGATTTCGGGGCTTTAGTGTCCCCGCGGCCCGGTCCTCGACCAGGCCTCCACCCCCAGGAAGCAGCCCGTAGCAGCTGTCTAACTCCCAGGTACCTATTTACTGCTAGGTAACAGGGGCATCAGGGTGAAAGAAACAATTTGCCCATTTGTCTCCATCTCCACCGGGGATCGAACCCGGAACCTCAGGACTACGAATCCGAAGCGCTGTCCACCCAGCTGAATGATCTATCTTGAGGTTATCTTGAGATGATTTCGGGGCTTTTTAGTGTCCCCGCGGCCCGGTCCTCGACCAGGCCTCCACCCCCAGGAAGCAGCCCGTGACAGCTGACTAACTCCCAGGTACCTATTTACTGCTAGGTAACAGGGGCATTTAGGGTGAAAGAAACTTTGCCCATTTGTTTCTGCCTCGCGCGGGAATCGAACCCGCGCCACAGAATTACGAGTCCTGCGCGCTATCCACCAGGCTACGAGGCCCCTATACCAGGCTACGAGGCCCCTATACCAGGCTACGAGGCCCCTATACCAGGCTACGAGGCCCCTATACCAGGCTACGAGGCCCCTATACCAGGCTACGAGGCCCCTATACCAGGCTACGAGGCCCCTATACCAGGCTACGAGGCCCCTATGATGAATACATTCATTTCATACTAAAATTCTATGCAAACATATTATTTTTATTTTTATTTTATTTTTTATAATAAAATGGTAGAATAAAATAAAAACTTACTCTAATATTTTAGTATAAAATGAATGAAATAAACTTTAGGACACTAAAGTAACTTTAAGGGAAAGTGTTACATTTGTTTACACTACCACTTGGGCTGGACGGTAGAGCGACGGTCTCGCTTCATGCAGGTCGGCGTTCAATCCCCGACCGTCCACAAGGGGTTGGGCACCATTCCTTTCCCCCCGTCCCATCCCAAATCCTTATCCTGACCCCCTTCCAAGTGCTATATAGTCGTAATGGCTTGGCTCTTTCCCCCCTGATAGTCTGATAGTTCCATAATTCTCTACACTGATGACAGTTCCAGGATAAGAAAGCTATCTTGACGTTATCTTGAGATGATTTCGGGGCTTTAGTGTCCCCGCGGCCCAGTCCTCGACCAGGCCTCCACGCCCAGGAAGCAGCCCGTGACAGCTGACTAACACCCAGGTACCTATTTTACTGCTAGGAAACAGGGGCATAGGGTGCAAGAAACTCTGCCCAATGTTTCTCGCCGGCGCTTGGGATCGAACCCAGGACCACAGGATCACAAGCCAAGCGTACTGTTCGCTCGGCCGACCGGCTCCCAAAGCTGTAGTTTATGTAACTAGTGTTTCGGGGAGTGAATCTGTGAGGAAATCAGGATGTTCTTGGTGATTTATTAGTGTTTTCAAGTTATAATTCATTCAAGAAATTGGAATTTTATTAATAATTGAATAAATCCTTCAAGGAATCTGAATTTCTCAGTAACTGATATTTATGACTGAACAAGAAATTCTATTTTTTTAATTGACATTCTTACAATTGCAATGTTTATTCACAATGTTTTTATTAAACCAGGAAAAAAGATATAAACTTTATAATTTATTGAAAATTTATCAGTATAACCTTATCAATTGTATCAATATATATAATATTTGTCTATCCCCATAAGAGACAAGTTTACCTCGCGACAAAATAAACTCTTCACCATTATGACGGCAGCAAACAAAACTTTTATAATGCTTGAAAAGGCAGAACCAAGTTTTGAATGCACCAATCCACAAGGGCCGTGACGAGGATTCGAACTTGCGTCCGAGAACATCCGTCACGGCCCTTGTGGATTTGTTCATTTAATGCATCACGCAATTGTGATTTCTGTGTGTAACCAAGTTTTAAAGCTTCTCCAGGCAAGGAAAACTACTATTTTGAGAGCCTTAGAGGGAGTGAAAATGACTTTTATCTGTCTGAAAGCAAACATCATGTTTTTGAACACTCGAAATCAACAAGATATCTATTGGCAAGTCTTAGTAAATGATAAAAAGATCTCAGATAGTTTTCACAGAAATGTGAAGAAAATGTTGTCTGTATAAAAAGAGAAACACCTTGGTATCGTGAAAGACAAACTTAAAGAAAGAAATGCAACTTTAAGGACTGGAAATTGAAGAAGTTTGACGTATCCTCGCTAAGCTTCGCGAGTAATGAGAAAGGCAATGAGGAACAATTATTTTAAAATCAAAAAGTTTTGTATTCTTTGATACGGGTGTTAGAGAGAGAGAGAGAGAGAGAGAGAGAGAGAGAGAGAGAGAGAGAGAGAGAGAGAGAGAGAGAGAGAGAGAGAGAGAGAGAGGGAGGGGGGAGAAGAGAGGGGGGGAGAGAGAGGGAGAGAGCAGAGAGAGAGAGAGAGAGAGAGAGAGAGAGAGAGAGAGAGAGAGAGAGAGAGAGAGAGAGAGAGAGAGAGAGAGAGAGAGAGAGAGAGAGAGAGACAGAAAGCAAGAGAGAGGGAGGGAGAAAGAGACACAGAGAGAGAGAGAGAGAGAGAGAGAGAGAGACAGAGAGAGAGAGAGAGAGAGAGAGAGAGAGAGAGAGAGAGAGAGAGAGAGAGAGAGAGAGAGAGAGAGAGAGAGAGAGAGAGAGAGAGAGAGACAGAGAGAGAGACAGAGAGAGAGACAGAGAGACAGAGAGAGACAGAGAGAGACAGAGAGGGACAGAGAGAGAGAGACAGAGAGAGAGAGAGACAGACAGAGAGAGAGGGAAACTCAGCAAGGTAAGGTCGGCAGGTTGATGAGCTTACAAATTGGATTTAGGGAGCATATCCTGCCGTTATAAACCCCCCCTTACCCAGCGCCTCCTCCCCGACCCTCTGCACTCTCTCCTTTCACGCTCTTTTTTACAACTCAAGTCCAGTTGAATTCTCTACTCATACCATAAACAGCAGCAACGAAATTACCAACACATAAAACAGCCCCAAAGGAGCCGGCTGTATGCGGCAGCGTTTGGGCAGAGCTGGAACAGCAGGGAGGGCGTTACTTGAGTAGTTCACGAAGCTAGAAGAACAGCCTTGAAAGTTCACAAAGCTAGAAGAACAGCTTTGAAATAGTTATTGAGAAGTACTCGATCAGGCTAGGAATAGGAGAGGAGGTATCTCTAGAGTAGCTCACACTTGAATAGTACTAAGGCAGTGCTAAACGAGCACTCGAGGAACACTTGAGCAGCACTTACAAACTCCTGAGTTGTTGACCAGACCACACACACTAGAAGGTGAAGGGACGATGACGTTTCGGTCCGTCCTGGGCCATTCTCAAGTCGACCACAATCGACTTGAGAATGGTCCAGGACGGACCGAAACGTCGTCGTCCCTTCACCTTCTAGTGTGTGTTTTAGTCAACATATTTCAGCCATTGTGACTCCTCGTCTGCAAACTCCTGAGTTATCTCTAAATAAGCAATACAAGAATACTGTAGAGCTTTGCCAGCACTGCCAGCACTTATGAGCTTTGGACAAATGAGCTCACTAGAGTACTAGGCTAACAACCTAGCACTTAGGGAATTAGTTGAGCAGCATAAACGTTCAAGCAACGTTCAACCCCCCGACTGTCAAAGTGGTTGGGCACCATTCCTTCCCCCCCGTCCCATCCCAAATCCTTATCCTGACCCCTTGCAAGTTATATATAGTCGTAATCGCTTGGCGCTTTCCCCTGATAATTCCCTTCCCCATAAAAATCGAATACTCTTCATGTTATTCAACATCAACCAACATCAGACAACCTCTCCCTTAGGCATCGTCCCCCAAACATCTCTGGACTCTTAACACCTTCAAATAAGCTGAGCCACTTCTTGTCACTGAGTTTACCTTCCTCGCCTGGCCGGGCTTCAGGTGTTAGCCACAGGTAATTAACCGCTAACACCTGAGCTATACAAATGGTGGGTAAATTTGTGTTTCGCACCTCCAGTTTGCACAAAATCTATTGCACCATTACCGAGCGTGCAAATCCCAAGTCGAGTCCTCACGCCGGGCTAAAGACAGATAACTTAAGACTTGAGGTTTTCTCCGCGCAAAGGTTTACAATGTTAAAGAAAGCTGGGATTACGAAAATTGCATAAATTTACATATGATTTGAAAAGCAAGACAATATATAATTTGTTGAATTTTGTTGTTGTTTACAACTAATATATTTCTAGTTCGTTGGGTTATATGTGAATTCTTTGTTTTTTTGTTCAATTACGTTGCTCGTGTGTTAATTGATATAGGTTTTGTGGAATTTATAATTATTTTAACCTGTTAAAGGCTATTAAACTCTTCATAAATGTGTGTGTGTGTGTGTACTCACCTAATTGTACTCACCTAATTGTGCTTGCGGGGGTTGAGCTTTGGCTCTTTGGTCCCGCCTCTCAACCGTCAATCAACTGGTGTACAGATTCCTCAGCCTACTGGGCTCTATCATATCTACATTTGAAACTGTGTATGGAGTCAGCCTCCACCACATCACTTCCTAATGCATTCCATTTATTAACTACTCTGACACTGAAAAAATTCTTTCTAACGTCTCGGTGGCTCATCTGGGTACTAAGTTTCCACCTGTGATCCCTTGTTCGTGTCCCACCCGTGCTGAAGAGTTTGTCTTTGTCCACCCTGTCAATTCCCCTGAGAATTTTGTAGGTGGTTATCATGTCTCCCCTTACTCTTCTGTTTTCCAGCGATGTGAGGTTCAGCTCCTTTAGCCTTTCCTCGTAGCTCAATCCCCTCAGTTCCGGGACGAGCCTGGTGGCATACCGCTGAATCTTCTCTAACTTTGTCTTGTGTTTAACTAGGTATGGACTCCAGGCTGGAGCTGCATACTCCAGGATTGGTCTTACATAAGTGGTATACAGGGTTCTGAAAGATTCCTTACACAAGTTTCTGAAGGCAGTTCTTATGTTGGCCAGTCTAGCATATGCCGCTGATGATATTCTTTTGATGTGGGCCTCTGGGGACAGGTTCGGTGTGATATCAACCCCCAGATCCTTCTCTCTATTTGATTCTTGCAGGATTTCCCCTCCCAGATGATACCTTGTGTTCAGCCTCCTGCTCCCTTCGCCTAATTTCATCACCTTACACTTTCCAGAGTTGAACTTCAGCAGCCATTTTCTAGACCATTCCTCCAGTTTATCCAGGTCATCCTGTAGTCTCTGTCTATCTTCATCCGTCTTGATTCTTCTCATAATTTTTGCATCATCAGCAAACATCGAGAGGAATGAGTCTATACCCTCTGGAAGATCGTTCACATATATTAGAAACAGGATGGGTCCAAGTACTGAGCCCTGTGGGACTCCGCTGGTGACATCTCGCCACTCTGATGTCTTCCCCCTCACCGTTACTCGCTGTTTCCTGTTGCTTAAGTACTCCCTTATCCACTGGAGCACCTTCCCTTTTACTCCTGCCTGTTGCTCCAACTTTTTTAACAGCCTTTTATGGGGTACTGTGTCAAAGGCTTTTTGGCAATCCAGGAAAATGCAGTCGGCCCACCCTTCTCTTTCCTGCCTAATTTTCGTTGCCTGGTCATAAAATTCTATTAAACCTGTGAGGCACGATTTACCATCTCTGAACCCATGTTGGTGGTGCGTTACAAAGTTATTTCCCTCCAGATGCTCTACGAGCCTTTTCCTCACGATCTTCTCCAGCACCTTGCATGGTAGACAAGTTAAGGATACTGGCCTGTAATTCAGTGCCTCTTGCCTGTCACCCTTTTTGTATATTGGGACCACGTTAGCTGTCTTCCAACTTTCTGGTAAGTCTCCTGTTTCCAGTGACCTGTTATACACCATAGAGAGTGGCACACTTAGTGCTTCTGCACCTTCCTTTAGTATCCATGGTGAGATTCTATCAGGCCCAACAGCCTTTGTCACATCCAGCTCCAGCAGACACCTTTTGACCTCATCACTGGTGAGGTCAAATTCCTCCAAGGTTGCTTGGTTTGCCGCCTCCTCATTTAGTGCAGGGGCTTCTCCTTGTTCTATTGTGAAGACCTCCTGGAATCTCTTGTTGAGTTCTTCACACACCTCCTTGTCATTCTCTGTGTATCTGTTCTCCCCTTTCCGCAGCTTCATCACTTGTTCCTTCACTGCTGTTTTCCTCCTGATATGGCTGTGTGTGTACTCACCTAATTGTACTCACCTAATTGTGCTTGCGGGGGTTGAGCTTTGGCTCTTTGGTCCCGCCTCTCAACTGTCAATCAACTGGTGTACAGATTCCTGAGCCTACTGGGCTCTATCATACCTACATTTGAAACTGTGTATGGAGTCAGCCTCCACCACATCACTTCCTAGTGCATTCCATTTATTAACTACTCTGACACTGAAAAAATTCTTTCTAACGTCTCTGTGGCTCATCTGGGTACTAAGTTTCCACCTGTGTCCCCTTGTTCGTGTCCCACCCGTGCTGAAGAGTTTGTCTTTGTCCACCCTGTCAATTCCCCTGAGAATTTTGTAGGTGGTTATCATGTCTCCCCTTACTCTTCTGTTTTCCAGGGATGTGAGGTTCAGCTCCTTTAGCCTTTCCTCGTAGCTCGTAGCTGTGTGTGTGTGTGTGTGTGTGTGTGTGTGTGTGTGTGTGTGTGTGTGTGTGTGTGTGTGTGTGTGTGTGTGTTCTCACCAAGTTGAGCTCACATGGTCCAGCATCTGCATCTTGCTGGGTCAAGCCACAGCAGCTTAAGAGCATCTGCTCTTAAGCTCTGCCTTTCATCAGTAGTTTAATGTATGAATGTGTGGGAGGAAGGGAAGGGTGAAGGGGGAAGGGAGTGTGAGGGAGAGAGGAAGGGGGTGGGAATGAGTGAGAGGGAGTGGGAATGTGTGAGAGGGAGTGGGAATGAGTGAGAGGGAGTGGGAATGAGTGAGAGGGAGTGGGAATGAGTGAGAGGGAGTGGGAATGTGTGAGAGGGAGTGGGAATGTGTGAGAGGGAGTGGGAATGAGTGAGAGGGAGTGGGAATGTGTGAGAGGGAGTGGGAATGTGTGAGAGGGAGTGGGAATGTGTGAGAGGGAGTGGGAATGAGTGTAAGAGAGTGTGTGTGGGATTACAATCACCTTATCACAGTTTATCAGCTCATTTGTCTGCCTTACAATGCATAAATACAATTTTTTCCCAATTAGCTTTACAAATTCTGACACCTCGTTCCTTCCTTCCTTCCTGACCTTTCAACGATTCTAAAAATAAAAAATCTTCAAATTTATTCAAACTCTCGATAATTCTCATTGTGTATTCAGAAAGTTGCCAAGCTGAATAAATTCCAGTTAATCTCGCTGTAACAAAAGTCTTAATTTCCAGAAGAAAGTTTTCACATGATGAGACTGGCTTGTGGACCCTTGTGTATTATCGTCCAATGTATATTTTAAGCTACGTATAATTAATTCAGCTAATAATTTTTTTTTGCATTAGGAGTTTACAACTTGTATACATAAAAATACATTTTCCTGGGATCATAGTGAGAACTGGAAGGTCAAGTCTTACCTCATATTCCCTCATACAGCGGTAGTGAGGATTAGTCATAGCAGATGTTAGAGATCTGATCAGATCACAACAGTTTACTACAAGGAGGAAACAGTTCAGGACTTAAGTAAACTCTCAATGAGTACCCACCAAGAAGTGGGATACACCTCTTGGTCTATAAATTCCTTGGCTTGTATATATTTAAGTCAAGTAAGCCTCATATACAGTCTCAGTCAGTCAGTCAGTCAGACAGTCTCCGTGGTGTAGTGGTAAGACACTCGCCTGGCGTTCCGCGAGCGCTTTTGACATGGGTTCGTATCCTGGCCGGGGAGGATTTACTGGGCGCAAATCCTTAACTGTAGCCTCTGTTTAACGCAACAGTAAAATGGGTACTTGGTTGTAACAACGATTCTTCGCGGCGGGGATCGTATTCCAGGGACCTGCCCGAAACGCTACGCGTACTAGTGGCTGTACAAGAATGTAACAACTCTTGTATATATCTAAAAAAATATACCTATCGGGTATATCATCACTACTTCAGTCACGTCGTTTGCTGATTAGTTACAAGTCCCCTCGCCTCAGGTGAGAAGACAGATGCATCTCCTGCCTATTCAACTTCCATCTCGGCTACCAAAACAAATTTACAAATGAGAGTCATTATTTTTCGATAGTTCCTTCGGCCAAATGCCTGAAGGGGATATTTAGGGGAGTGTGTGCTCCATGCTTGGCGTCCGTCGACAATGTTCCTCACCTGTAATGTTCTTAACTCTTGCCTTCTGTTCTTTCTCTCTTCTCTGGGTTCTTCTCCCTCCAATTCCAGATTGGGTTTCTGCTCTTCTCTCATGGCTTGTGTTTCTCCTCCTCTCACCGCCTAAGTGTGAGAGAAACTACTGCTTTTCGAGGTAGTAAGGTCCCGGGTGCAACTCCTACCCGCTGAGGGGATACGAACCCCCAAACTAGCTTTGAACTAGAGAGGACAAGACGTGGTAAACCCCTGAATGCCACAACTTTCCATTCCCCTCACACCTTTCCCCTCCCCATTCCCGTACTCCCCCCTCCCCAATTCCCCCTTCCCATCATCTCCCTTCCCCCTCCCTCCAACAGCCTTCTTGCGTCTCCTAGACTTGTCAAAACTTTAGGTCCAGTTGAACGACAAACCATTCTGTGCCATAATTGAATTTAGAGTTTTCTCACTGCCAGGTTTTATAACCAAGGTAGAGGTGCAAGTGGAGAGATTTCTCGCCTCCTTAAAACCCCGGAACAAGCACCAATTAGGGCTCATTGTGACATTTCCACCCGACTTCCTGTTCCGCCTTACAACTTAAAGCTTGTGTGACGGAGGTGGTTGGCTGTGATGGCGAGAGAGAGAGAGAAAGAGAGAGAGAGAGAGAGAGAGAGAGAGAGAGAGAGAGAGAGAGAGAGAGAGAGAGAGAGAGAGAGAGAGAGAGAGAGAGAGAGATAATACCCTCCTACGGCAATTAATCAGTTAGTTTCCACTGCCTTAATAATTAACTCAAACAACAGCAATGTTTAGTTAACTTGTTAGCAAATTGTGGACGAACACGGTCACCCCCACTACCACACTACCACACTACCACACTACCAGGCCACCCCACTACCACACTACCACACTACCAGGCCACCCCACTACCACACTACCACACTACCAGGCCACCCCACTACCACACAACCACACTACCAGACCACCCCACTACCACACTACCACACTACCAGGCCACCCCACTACCACACAACCACACTACCAGGCCACCCCACTACCACACTACCACACTACCAGGCCACCCCAGTACCACACAACCACACTACCAGACCACCCCACTACTACACTACCACACTACCAGGCCACCCCACTACCACACTACCACACTACCAGGCCACCCCACTACCACACAACCACACTACCAGACCACCCCACTACTACACTACACGGCCACATAACAATAATATCAGACGTCACACACCACCACACACACTTCACACCACAAATACACCATACAGTACAACTAGGTGGCTACAGAAGCACACCACACACACCACACCACACACACCACACCACACACACCACACACATACACCACACCACACACACCACACACACACACCATACACACACCACACACACCACACACACACACCATACACCCCCCATACACTCAACACAAGGTCGTGGGCTAATGCGAGATAAGTGCGCCTTACCCTGTGTGTTCCTGTATTAATCAAATGTGTGGAGAGTTAATTCCTGCCTTGTGTCGAGGCTCAGCTGATAGTTGGAGTGCCTGTGTTGGAGGGGGAGGCAGGCTATGTGAGGGGGAAGGCAGGCTATGTGAGGGGGAAGGCAGGCTAGGTGAGGGGGGGAAGGCAGGCTAAATGAGGGGGAATAAAGTGTAGTGAAGGGAGAGGGGGGGTGAGGAGAGGGGGGTTGAAGGAAGGAAGGAAACTCCAAAGGATACCTGATCAACCAGGCTGTGACTCACACGTCAGGCTGCGAGCAGCCGCGTCCAACAGCCTGGTTGATCAGTCCGGCAACCAGGAGGCCTGGTCGACGACCGGGCCGCGGGGACGCTAAGCCCCGGAAGCACCTCAAGGTAAGGGGGGGAAACGCCAAGCCATTACGACTATATAGCACTGGGAAAGGGGTCAGGATATAAGGATTTGGGATGGGACGGTAGGAAAGGAATGGTGCCCAAGCACTTGTGGACGGTCGGGGATTGAACGCCGACCTGCATGAAGCGAGACCGTCGCTCTACCGTCTAGCCCAAGCGGATTGAGAAGAAGGGAGAGTGGAGGAGCACATGTAAACCCACGTACTCGTACTCTGAGTACGAGAGTAAAGCACTTTGCTTGTGGCACAGGTGCAAGAACCAATCATAACACGAGTATGAATAGGCAGCCAATACGAGGTGGTTTAACTGATGGATCACGGTCGTGATATTTTGGGTTCCTGTAATGCATTTCCCTCGCCCCATGGCAATGGTTACGAACCCTACAT
>NC_091242.1:2246836-2256836 GCF_040958095.1 Procambarus clarkii | reverse complement strand
AGCATGGTTGTATGGTAGCATGGTTGTATGGTAGCATGGTTGTATGGTAGCATGGTTGTATGGTAGCATGGTTGTATGGTAGCATGGTTGTATGGTAGCATGGATGTATGGTAGCATGGTTGTATGGTAGCATGGTTGTATGGTAGTGTAGTTGTGTAGTTGTGTGGTAGCATGGTTGTATGGTAGTGTAGTTGTGTGGTAGCATGGTTGTATGGTAGTGTAGTTGTGTAGTTGTGTGGTAGCATGGTTGTATGATAGTGTAGTTGTGTGGTAGCATGGTTGTATGGTAGTGTAGTTGTGTAGTTGTGTGGTAGCATGGTTGTATGATAGTGTAGTTGTGTGGTAGCATGGTTGTATGGTAGTGTAGTTGTGTAGTTGTATGGTAGCATGGATGTATGGTAGCATGGTTGTATGGTAGCATGGTTGTATGGTAGCATGGTTGTATGGTAGCATGGTTGTATGGTAGCATGGATGTATGGTAGCATGGTTGTATGGTAGCATGGTTGTATGGTAGCATGGTTGTATGGTAGCATGGTTGTATGGTAGCATGGTTGTATGGTAGCATGGTTGTATGGTAGCATGGTTGTATGGTAGCATGGTTGTATGGTAGCATGGTTGTATGGTAGCATGGTTGTATGGTAGCAT
Source organism: Procambarus clarkii (assembly GCF_040958095.1). Taxonomy (NCBI): domain Eukaryota; kingdom Metazoa; phylum Arthropoda; class Malacostraca; order Decapoda; family Cambaridae; genus Procambarus; species Procambarus clarkii. The sequence continues at coordinate 2,256,191 of NC_091242.1, read as the reverse complement.
GGTTGTATGGTAGCATGGATGTATGGTAGCATGGTTGTATGGTAGCATGGTTGTATGGTAGCATGGTTGTATGGTAGCATGGATGTATGGTAGCATGGTTGTATGGTAGCATGGTTGTATGGTAGCATGGTTGTATGGTAGCATGGTTGTATGGTAGCATGGTTGTATGGTAGCATGGTTGTATGGTAGCATGGTTGTATGGTAGCATGGTTGTATGGTAGCATGGTTGTGTGGTAGCATGGTTGTATGGTAGCATGGTTGTATGGTAGCATGGTTGTATGGTAGCATGGTTGTGTGGTAGCATGGTTGTATGGTAGCATGGTTGTATGGTAGCATGGTTGTATGGTAGCATGGTTGTGTGGTAGCATGGTTGTATGGTAGCATGGTTGTATGGTAGCATGGTTGTATGGTAGCATGGTTGTATGGTAGCATGGTTGTATGGTAGCATGGTTGTATGGTAGCATGGTTGTATGGTAGCATGGTTGTATGGTAGCATGGTTGTATGGTAGCATGGTTGTATGGTAGCATGGTTGTATGGTAGCATGGTTGTATGGTAGCATGGTTGTATGGTAGCATGGTTGTATGGTAGCATGGTTGTATGGTAGCATGGTTGTATGGTAGCATGGTTGTATGGTAGCATGGTTGTATGGTAGCATGGTTGTATGGTAGCATGGTTGTATGGTAGCATGGTTGTATGGTAGCATGGTTGTATGGTAGCATGGTTGTATGGTAGCATGGTTGTATGGTAGCATGGTTGTATGGTAGTATAGTGACTATGCTGCATGGTACTTTGAACATGAACAATAAAATACAAAAACAATTGAACACTGTTGTTTGAGTTAATTAAGTTGAAAGTGAACAATACAAGTATAATAAATGTCTCTCTCTCTCTCTCTCTCTCTCTCTCTCTCTCTCTCTCTCTCTCTCTCTCTCTCTCTCTCTCTCTCTCTCTCTCTCTCTCTCTCTCTCTCTCTGTCTCTCTCTCTCTCTCTCTCTCTCTCTCTCTCTCTCTCTCTCTCTCTCTCTCTCTCTCTCTGTCTCTCTCTCTCTCTCTCTCTCTCTCTCTCTCTCTCTCTCTCTCTCTCTCTCTCTCTCTCTCTGCCTACTTGTCCTAATATCAAACAGATTTATTATTTTCATATACTCCTCTCCTCTCTATCTCAACTTTCTCTCTCTCTCCCTTCCTCTCTCTCATTTCTCTATCTTTCCTTCTACCTTCCCCCCCCCCTTCCTCTCTCTCTTTCTCTCTCTCCTTCTCTCCCTACCTTCCACCTTCTACTTGGGGTCGTAAACTCTTGGAAGGAAGTAGCAGAGAGCCGTAAATTGGGGAGTAGGAAGGCAGCTCACGCCTGCCTCGCTGCCTTCCTCTCTACGGTAATTCTTATATCACTTCCCGCTCCAATTTGCAGCCCTTGAGTGCCTATTGTCGCGTGGGGAGTTCTCCTTCGTGTGCGTGCACGATTGTGTACGGTGTGTGGTGGTAGTGCAGTCTCCTGGGTGGAGTATCCTGGGTGTTGTCTACTGGGTGTTGTCTACTGGGTGTTGTCTACTGGGTGTTGTCTACTGGGTGTTGTCTACTGGGTGTTGTCTACTGGGTGTTCTCTCCTGGGTGTTGTCTACTGGGTGTTGTCTACTGGGTGTTGTCTCCTGGGTGTTCTGTCCTGGGTGTTCTCTCCTGGGTGTTCTCTCCTGGGTGTTGTCTACTGGGTGTTGTCTCCTGGGTGTTCTCTCCTGGGTGTTCTCTCCTGGGTGTTCTCTCCTGGGTGTTCTCTCCTGGGTGTTCTGTCCTGGGTGTTCTCTCCTGGGTGTTCTCTCCTGGGTGTTCTCTCCTGGGTGTTCTCTCCTGGGTGTTGTCTCCTGGGTGTTCTGTCCTGGGTGTTCTCTCTTCTGGGTGTTCTCTCCTGGGTGTTCTCTCCTGGGTGTTCTCTCCTGGGTGTTCTGTCCTGGGTGTTCTCTCCTGGGTGTTCTCTCCTGGGTGTTGTCTCCTGGGTGTTCTGTCCTGGGTGTTCTGTCCTGGGTGTTCTGTCCTGGATGTTCTCTCCTGGGTGTTCTCTCCTGGGTGTTCTGTCCTGGGTGTTCTCTCCTGGGTGTTCTCTCCTGGGTGTTGTCTCCTGGGTGTTCTGTCCTGGGTGTTCTGTCCTGGGTGTTCTGTCCTGGGTGTTCTCTCCTGGGTGTTCTCTCCTGGGTGTTCTCTCCTGGGTGTTCTCTCCTGGGTGTTCTCTCCTGGGTGTTCTCTCCTGGGTGTTCTGTCCTGGGTGTTCTCTCCTGGGTGTTCTCTCCTGGGTGTTGTCTACTGGGTGTTCTGTCCTGGATGTTCTCTCCTGGGTGTTCTCTCCTGGGTGTTCTAGCCTAGTGTTCTAGCCTTGTGTTCTCGTTCTCGCCTAGTGAGATGTGCTTCATATGACGAGCTAAGCTTCTAATCCCACCTTCTAAATGTTTTCAGTTTAATGTAATTAGTGCTCGAATTATTTCCTTATATTACATCTACAGCCAAGTACAGGTAAATTAGCTTCAACCCCTTCGTCGTCTAATTTAAATTATTGATGTCTATAGCACTTAAGAAGCCAATTTCTGACATTTCTGACGAATTTGTGTTTCTAGTTTCCATCTATGCTTCCTTGCATTGAACAATGCTTCTGTCTACTTTGCAAATTCCCCATATAATCTTGTATGTCGTTATCATGTCCCCTGTATTCTCCGTTTCTCCAAGTGTATGAGGTTCAGTTCCCTACGTTTTTCCTCTTAACTCATTCCCCTCATTTCTGGAGGGAGGTCTTGCTGCATAACTTTGGATATTTCTAGTTGTGAGGTCATTTTTGCAGGCGAGGGTTCCATGCCGGGGCCGCGTACTCAAGTGGTTAAGATATACGTGCAGTGGCCAGTTCGCCCACAAAGTGGTGATAATGTTCTGATAAGGGTGTGCGCGTCTGGCGTTAGATTTAAAGGATTTATCTATTATACCTGGGGCTAGATTCACGAAGCAGTTACGCAAATACTTACGAACCTGTACATCTTTTCTTAATCTTTGGCAGCTTTGTTTACACTTATTAAACAGTTAATGAGCTTCGAAGCACCAGGAGGCTGTTTATAACAATAACAACAGTGGATTGGGAAGTTTTCATGCTTGTAAACTGTTCAATAAATGTAACCAAAGCCGTCAAAGATTGAGAAAAGATGTACAGGTTCGTAAGTACTTGCGTAACTGCTTCGTGAATCTGGCCCCCAGGTCTTTTGAATTTTCTGACGCCAGAATGTCTCCCCTATGTCGATTTCTGCTGCATAGATCTTCTCACAACACTGCCTCTATCCTCATAACCCTCACATCTGTCCCTAGCTCAATCTCACAGCTGTCCCTAGCTCATAATCTCACATCTGTCCCTAGCTCATAATCTCACAGCTGTCTCTAGCTCACAATCTCACAGCTGTCCCTAGCTCATAATCTCACACCTGTCCCTAGCTCATAATCTCACACCTGTCCCTAGCTCATAATCTCACACCTGTCCCTAGCTCATAATCTCACACCTGTCCCTAGCTCATAATCTCACACCTGTCCCTAGCTCATAATCTCACACCTGTCCCTAGCTCATAATCTCACACCTGTCCCTATCCTCAGAATTTTGCATTAGGCTGTATTAATAAGTTATGGGGGGAGTGCTAAGACATGTACTGCATCTTATTTCGGAAATTTGTTTAGTGGGATCGTTAGACTCTTGCAGGGGAGGGGGGGGGAGGGGTGTTACAAGAATCCTCTCCCCCACCCCTAACACCTGCTTTTTACCCCTCCCCTACACATACACCTGCCCCCCCCTCCCCCAGCCCCACTATCCAGCCTCACCAGCCATCCCCAACCACAACAGTCTAGCCTACACCACTAAACCCCATAATCCATAATCCATCCAGCCCCCCCCACCCCCTTAATGCAGTCACAACCACTCACTATCATGCTCCCACCCTAATTCTCTATCCCCCCTACAACCCCCACCCCCACAACCCCCCCCCCCCACACACACACAACCCCACCACCCGGTTTCCTCTCGCCTCACCCATTACTTCAAGAATCAGCTGCCAGATAGCTTGTAATTGGATCGTGAGAGAATTTCCATGGCAAAAGGCGGGCGGACGAGGCAATTGAAATATGAATGTGTGATGCAGTGGCCCGCAAACTGCCTCTCTTCCTAATTATAAAGATATTGTGTTATCTTCCTTATCTTCCCAGTTATCTTCCTGCTTTGGTTAGGTCTTGGCTATATACATATATAGGTATATATGACTGGGCTGATATGTAAAAATGAAAGTACATAGAGTATGTGGAGGAAGGTAGCAACTTGTAGTGATGGACCTCCACAAACTTGAATTTTCTGTTATATAACTTAACTATATAACCTAGTCTCCTAGCAACTTAAGAATATAACCTAGTCTCCTAGCAACTTAAGAATATAACCTAGCCTCCTAGCAACTTAAGAATATAACCTAGTCTCCTAGCAACTTAAGAATATAACCTAGCCTCCTAGCAACTTAAGAATATAACCTAGCCTCCTAGCAACTTAAGAATATAACCTAGCCTCCTAGCAACTTAACTATATAACCTAGTCTCCTAGCAACTTAGCTATATAACCTAGTCTCCTAGCAAACTTAACTATATAACCTAGTTTCCTACCAACTTGACTATATAACCTAGTCTCCTAGCAACTTAGCTATATGACCTAGTCTCCTAGCAACTTGACTATATAACCTAGTCTCCTAGCAACTTAGCTATATAACCTAGTCTCCTAGCAACTTGACTATATAACCTAGTCTCCTAGCAACTTAGCTATATAACCTAGTCTCCTAGCAACTTAGCTATATAACCTAGTCTCCTAGCAACTTGACTATATAACCTAGTCTCCTAGCAACTTGACTATATAACCTAGTCTCCTAGCAACTTAGCTATATAACCTAGTCTCCTAGCAACTTAGCTATATAACCTAGTCTCCTAGCAACTTGACTATATAACCTAGTCTCCTAGCAACTTAGCTATATAACCTAGTCTCCTAGCAACTTGACTATATAACCTAGTCTCCTAGCAACTTAGCTATATAACCTAGTCTCCTAGCAACTTGACTATATAACCTAGTCTCCTAGCAACTTAGCTATATAACCTAGTCTCCTAGCAACTTAGCTATATAACCTAGTCTCCTAGCAACTTGACTATATAACCTAGTCTCCTAGCAACTTGACTATATAACCTAGTCTCCTAGCAACTTGACTATATAACCTAGTCTCCTAGCAACTTAGCTATATAACCTAGTCTCCTAGCAACTTAGCTATATAACCTAGTCTCCTAGCAACTTGACTATATAACCTAGTCTCCTAGCAACTTAGCTATATAACCTAGTCTCCTAGCAACTTGACTATATAACCTAGTCTCCTAGCAACTTGACTATATAACCTAGTCTCCTAGCAACTTAGCTATATAACCTAGTCTCCTAGCAACTTAGCTATATAACCTAGTCTCCTAGCAACTTGACTATATAACCTAGTCTCCTAGCAACTTAGCTATATAACCTAGTCTCCTAGCAACTTAGCTATATAACCTAGTCTCCTAGCAACTTAGCTATATAACCTAGTCTCCTAGCAACTTGACTATATAACCTAGTCTCCTAGCAACTTAGCTATATAACCTAGTCTCCTAGCAACTTAGCTATATAACCTAGTCTCCTAGCAACTTGACTATATAACCTAGTCTCCTAGCAACTTGACTATATAACCTAGTCTCCTAGCAACTTAGCTATATGACCTAGTCTCCTAGCAACTTAACTATATAACCTAGCCTCCTAGCAACTTATATGCGCTACACTAGGCCTGGGAATATTTAAACTTGACATTAGCTTTGTTAGTCCGGACTCCATAAATGTAATAGTACAAAGACTAGTTTACTAGGGGGGGGGGGTCCATCACTACATATTGGTACTTTGGAGCAAATAGTTACTATAAGTACTATCCTTTCAGGAGGATGGGATGGTCTTATAGCTATCTATCTTGAGGTTCCGTCTCGCCTGAGGATGGAGTGAGGTCTCAGTCGTCCAGTAAGGGTGAAGACTCAACTTCCTGTATGGCTCACTCTCCTAGTCCCTCGAGTGGGACTTGGAGAGTCCCTGGTCATCTTAGATAGTCCCTCGAGTGGGACTTGGAGAGTCCCTGGTCATCTTAGATAGTCCCTCGAGTGGGACTTGGAGAGTCCCTAGTCACCTTAGTCCCCCTCGAGTCACTCTTCCTGTTCATCTTAGATATCTAACCCTGAACGCGACATCTAACAGGTCTCCTTAGCAACATCTATTAAGATCTTCCTCGCGACATCTGTAGTGGTATTGCTTGGCTGCTCGACTAGACCGTAAAAACATTAAAAACCTATATTCAAACATCTGTTTCTCGTACTCTAATGTCAAGACAGGTCGTCTGCCCTTAACCACACTGCGCATGCGCAAGTGTTCATAACAGCTGACATAGACAAACGGAAATGAAAGCGACATCTTTCAGCACCAAGGCGCTATAATACAGGAAATGTCGGCGCAAAGATCTTGAGGGAAAATACAGTTGAAAATACATATTTTGGAAATGAAAAAGACTTCGTCACACTGAACACTGCGGGCATGCGACGGTATAGGTTAAGTAATAATTGTAATTAAGAAGCAATAAGATGCTTATCTTAACATACTAAGAAGGTTAGGTAAGGTCGGTGTTTTCTGTGAAGCTTTTCAAGGTAAAGTAAAATATTTACAATCAATTAGTATGTCATATATGCACTTGGTGACGTCACAGTGTACATACTGCGATGAGGCTGTGGAGAGCAGCCGAAGGTGATGAGTCGTGGTGATGAGTCCTGGTGATGAGTCCTGGTGATGAGTCCTGGTGAAGCCAGGCCAGGCTAATCCTCCCAGCTTGTGGCTCCCTCCCGCCCCTTTAAGCTAGATCACTGAGCGTTGTCGGGGCTTTAGGTCAAGCCACCACCAGTCTCTGCCGGACCTCCGGTCTCTGGGGGCCTCCGGTCTCTGGCGGACCTCCGGTCTCTGGCGGACCTCCGGTCTCTGGCGGACCTCCAGTCTCTGGCGGACCTCCGGCCTCTGGCGGACCTCCGGCCTCTGGCGGACCACCGGTCTCTGGCAGACCTCCAGTCTCCGGTCTCTGGCGGACCTCCAGTCTCCGGTCTCTGGCGGACCACCGGTCTCTGGCGGACCTCCAGTCTCTGACGGACCTCCAGTCCCATGGAGAACCACGGTCACCAAATATTAGGGGAAAACTGTGCTAGACCCCTCCTCCCGTTTTCTCTAGCGGTGACTATGTTAGACAAGGAAAGACAACAAGTGAGATACTAACTACAAGACGAGCAGTGGTGGTAGGTACGGCAGCTTAACCTGCAGCACTAATTACACACCACAATAACCACTTGCAACACTAAACAATTGAATTGAGCTGCACATTACAACAAATTTAAGTAAAACAATACTTTGCACAAGAAAAATGACTTGGTAATATTATAAACCCATTAATCACTATCATTCCAGAGTAAAGTAGGAAGCAATATTAGCAGAGTAAGAGTCTAATCACCATAGAAGCATCGGTCGTCTGCCCAGAGGTCAGGGTGATGACCTATTGATGGTTTCTGGATTTCAACACTTGAATTGTTAGTGTGTTATCGCACCTGACCTTTGACCTGGTAGTGACCTCCCCCCCCTCTCTCCCCGGGGGACCTGTACTTTGATAACACGTGTAATCCTCTGTGGTGGCGCACATGTTATCTTACTACAGGGTGCTTCACTCACAGAGTGGCACTACACAATCCCCTGGTGCTTCAACCGTAGTTCTGTAGTTACTGATCAGGAGCCAGATTCACGAAGCAGTTACGCAAGCACTTACGAATCTGTACATCTTTCCTCGATCTTTGACGGCTTTGTTTACATTTATTAAACAGTTTACAAGCATGAAAACTTGCCAATCAACTGTTGTTATTGTTATAAACAGCCTCCTGGTGCTTCGGAGCTCATTAACTGTTGTAATCATTGTAAACAAAGCCGGAAAAGATTGAGAAAAGATGGACAGGTTCGTAAGTGCTTGCGTAACTGCTTCGTGAATCTGGGCCCCAGATCAAAATACTTCCCACCGGGAACAAATTTCCCTTCACTATCGACCCAAAAGGTCAACACAAATCACTGTAATTACCTCACAATCACAACACTATCCGGATCACCGATTACATTACAAAATACCTTTCCTCACATTACTCCAAAAAGTTACTTTGATAACATTACTCCCCCAAAAAACTGACTCTGATTACACGAGACTTTGATTAATTCGTGCCACTGATTACGATAGTTAGCAAAATGTAGAGGATAGTTTTATAGTGCTAGTTGTTAATTGTTAATTGGCAGTACACGCACGGCTGCCTCAGGCCGTCATTGGCATCCCTAATGACACTGTATTTGTGACTGTAATGTGTATTAATTACACATATTTCAAACCTATGTAGATGTAATTAACTGTTTCCTCTGACGTCATGATATGTAACAGCTGATATTTTATCTCTATTATTATTATTATTACACACAGATATTACAATAACGTGAAATATAAAATGAAAAAAATTCTCAGGGGCCTTGAATAGGGTTCGAAGTTACCCGTTGGATGTTCTCAGACGCGTTCTAGTCAACTGTAGTGTCAACTGTACTCACCTAGTTGTACTCACCTAGTTGTGTTTGCGGGGGTTGAGCTCTGGCTCTTTGCTCCCGCCTCTCAACCGTCAATCAACAGGTGTACAGATTCCTGAGCCTACTGGGCTCTATCATATCTACACTTGAAACTGTGTCTGTCAACTGAAGCATGTCATGGTACAGTTGACTAGAGTGCGTCTGGGAACATCCTGTGCATAGGTTCGAACTCAATTCAAAACCCTAGTGGACTTGTTCCTTATTATTATGTAACATCACTATTTAAGTTTACTTTCAATTGTGCAAATTCGGACTATACTTCTTCCCTATAGTTGTATGTATACACGTGTATTATTCAGCCATTCACTACAAAAATTCATTAGAAAAAAATACAATGTTTTAGCCTGCAGCTGTTGCCAAAAAGCGTTCTGTAACGTAGGGAGTCTTGTGTGGCAAGAACGTCGAAATTACGCTGGTCTGGCGAAGGAAACATGTACCTACCAGTCACATTAATATTATGATCTGTGGTTACCATACATAATGTTCTGGCATCGTGGCTAATATAAAGGATGATGGACGGTCTTGTAGGCCTTTAAAGACCCGAATGGGTCTTGCCCAAGACAAAACGCTCCGTGGGTGACAGTTAGCGTGGAGAACTCCCAAGGAGAACGCTC
>NC_091242.1:2234336-2244336 GCF_040958095.1 Procambarus clarkii | reverse complement strand
ACAGCTGTAACAAAATTTCCCCACGCAAAAATAAAATTAAAATGGGACATGATTCAGGCATATTAAATACCTAGATGAATCGATGAAACATATAGGTGTAATAGCAGCGTAACGAGAGAACATGCAGGTGAAGCTTGACAAGGAGATGAGCCACAGGGACATGAAGACTCACTTCCTCAGTTTAAGGCCAGGGAACAAGTGCAGGCCACTTGCAGGGCACCAGCAGGCCACCAGCAGGCCACCAGCAGGCCACTAGCAGGCCACCAGCAGGCCACCAGCAGGCCACCAGCAGGCCACCAGCAGGGCACTAGCAGACCACCAGCAGGCCACCAGCAGGCCACCAGCAGGCCACCAGCAGGCCACCAGCAGGCCACTAGCAGGCCACCAGCAGGCCACCAGCAGGCCACTAGCAGGCCACCAGCAGGCCACCAGCAGGCCACCAGCAGGCCACCAGCAGGGCACTAGCAGACAACCAGCAGGCCACCAGCAGGCCACCAGCAGGCCACCAGCAGGCCACCAGCAGGCCACCAGCAGGCCACCAGCAGGCCACCAGCAGGCCACCAGCAGGGGGCCAGCCTCTTTTCCACAACTTTAAAAGTAGATATGGAAGAAAACCCAAGAGGTAGGGAGTCGCTTACGTTAGACGCTCGACTGTTGGAAAGACAGCGGCTCTGGAGCTAAAGCTCGACCTGTAAACTTGATAATCACACACACACACACACACACACACACACACACACACACACACACACACACACACACACACACACACACAGGCATCGTCAACGTTGGGTTAATCTTGACATTTACTACAAAAAAACAACCAAAGTCCCTGAAATATAACCATATAATTCATGCTTATTATAATTGCATTTCGTGGCGTTATATTTCCGGGTAATGCGATAAAGTGTTAAATTATAGGGAATATGTTTAGATTATGATGAGGGAGAGAGAGAGAGAGAGAGAGAGAGAGAGAGAGAGAGAGAGAGAGAGAGAGAGAGAGAGAGAGAGAGAGAGAGAGAGAGAGAGAGCAGCCTCCGCTGGAGGTAATCAGCGCTCAAGAACAAGTGAACAGCGGGACCAGAAATATTCGCTGATAAAAGATTGACGGAGCTCAGATTAAAACCTAGTTTTATCTGACGGTAAAACTCTCTCGTTGTAGATGGGTGGTGAGTGTGTTGGGGGTGAGGCCCTCATACTCCCAGGGTGGTGAGTGTGTTGGGGGTAAGGCCCTCATACTCCCAGGGGGGTGAGTGTGTTGGGGGTGAGGCCCTCATACTCCCAGGGGGGTGAGTGTGTTGGGGGTAAGGCCCTCATACTCCCAGGGTGGTGAGTGTGTAGGGGGTAAGGCCCTCATACTCCCAGGGGGGTGAGTGTGTTGGGGGTGAGGCCCTCATACTCCCAGGGTGGTGAGTGTGTTGGGGGTAAGGCCCTCATACTCCCAAGGGTGAGTGTGTTGGGGTGAGAGGCCCCTTCATACTCCCAGGAGGTGAGTGTGTGCCGAGACGTCTCATCAGTGTCTACACCACATCTTCTAGGAGGATTCACCAACCAACACCGGTTGGCGCTATCATTTCAAGATATCCCAGTCACCTTTAGTCTAGCGAGCCGTCTTTTGCTCCCCACTTATCCGGTTATCATCTGACGCGGTAGTCACAGACCAAGCAGCACATCTTGTGGCCTCAGAGTGCCAGCAACACCTGACTCTCAGACCTGAAACACTACCAGAGTTTTATCTAGACAATAAATACTGAGATGTTGTCCTGGAAAATATTAAGTCACGCTACAAAGTTTGCATATCAAGCATTCTATCATAGAGAATGAGCATCTCCACGAGTAAACCTACTATTGTAAACCAGGATAGCAACCCTGGTTTGGTTATCAAGGTGGAATGGCAGCCCATGACAACCCAAAAGCCGCGAATGGCTATAAAAGAAGGCTAACACGGAAATAATATCCTCTTTGACTGTTGGAGAAAATGTGCTTCTGTGAATGCTTCAATAACTGGCATACGCCTCCGTGAGGGCCAATCATGAAAGGAATTTTGACTTTCGTTTCAGGCTTCGCATGTTGGCCAACAGTACTAGATCTTACAATATTGGAAAATAACAGATGAGATCTGGGGCTAGTTGATGCATAATGTCAGAGAAAGAGAGACAATCGACTTGAGAATGGTCCAGGACGGACCGAAACGTCGTCGTCCCTTCACCTTCTAGTGTGTGGTCTGGTCAACAAAGAGAGAGACTAGCAGCTACCCAGCAGACACTAGCTTGGCCTTCAAGATGCTAATTACTGAGCCAGACACCCTGCCCCATATCCACGCCCCCCCCCCTTATCTTGAGATGATTTCGGGGCTTTTAGTGTCCTCGCGGCCCGGTCCTCGACCAGGCCTCCACCCCCAGGAAGCAGCCCGTGACAGCTGACTAACACCCAGGTACCTATTTTACTGCTAGGTAACAGGGGCATAGGGTGAAAGAAACTCTGCCCATTGTTTCTCGCCGGCGCCTGGGATCGAACCCAAGACCACAGGATGACAAGTCCCGGGTGCTGTCCGCTCGGCCGACCGGCTCCCTAGTACCAGTTCTTGCCTATCTACCTGTAATATTGCAATAATTAAACCAACAACCAACATACACAAATATTACATTAGCAAGACTAATAAATAATATTGACAATATCATTCACCTCATCACACACGTGCATTAAACATCTGAAGATTAGCACCAAGACGTCAGTAAACGAAACTAGGTGTTTTAAACACCTGAACACTACAAACAACCGCCATGAAGCAAAAAAAAATGAGAGCATTAAACACCTGAAGATATCAAACAAGGCATCAGAGAGAGGGTAGAGTGGTTGGTGGGAGGTCTTGCACAGGGTGATTATCTCTCGCAAGCCCCCAAGAGTCCAACTTGAAACACTTGCCTCAAGACGGAACCAAAATAAGCAAACATTCTCTGGCGAACACGAGGAAGTGCATCGGGGCTTGATACATAAGCAGCGAACATAGTGTTTGAGGAGGAGATTGGAGTCCACGGCGAGGGCACAGCGGAGGGAATACTGCTGTTTCTCATGTATATATAAATTATTGCTCGCTTTTGATTTATTGTTAGTATTTTATTTAGTTTGTTTTTATTGATATGTGTAGTGGGGATATGTTTATGCTGCTCTGTGGGTGCTCTGTGGCTGCTCTGTGGCTGCTCTGTGGCTGCTCTGTGGCTGCTCTGTGGCTGCTCTGTGGCTGCTCTGTGGCTGTTTACTACACCCTTCACCTCTATATATTCTATATATTTGACTCCTGTAAGACATTAAGATAAAAAAACTAATTCGCTACCCTTCCCTTGCCCCTATAACCTTCTCCCTCCTACACTCTCTCCCTTACTCACCCTCTCCTTCTTACGCTCTCTCCCCTACTTTCCCGAATATAATCACCCCTACCCTCTCTCCCCCCCTACACACTCACCCCCCCTCTACACCCTCTCCACTATACCGTTTCTCAGACCACCCTCTCTCTCCCCCCTTCAACTCCCTCCCCCTACACCCACTCCATCTACACCCTCTAGGTCTATAAATACTGTTATTATAGGCCATAACGTGGCGAAAGGGGACCTAAGGATTGATGCACGCGCGCGCGTGTGTGTGTGTGTGTGTGTGTGTGTGTGTGTGTGTGTGTGTGTGTGTGTGTGTGTGTGTGTGTGTCTGTGTGTGTGTCTGTGTGTGTGTAATTACCTAAGTGTAGTTACAGGATGAGAGCTACGCTCGTGGTGTCCCGTCTCCCCAGCACTCTTTGTCATATAATAATATGTGTGTGTGTGTGTGTGTGTGTGTGTGTGTGTGTGTGTGTGTGTGTGTGTGTGTGTGTGTCTGTGTGTGTGACACAGATGCAAGTGACCAATCATCAAAAATTACGAACACTGCACATTTAATCCAATGTTACGCGCCCATCCGGCTGTTGCAAAGCTCTATTGCTGATTATTTTGTTTGTAAAATGGTGGCGTTGGCCGCCCTCGGAATGTTTGTGGAATATCACGTAAAAACAATGACTACGAACAAGAAAAATACTTCAAACAAATAAACAACGATAAATATACACGAAGAAATATACTTTTGGCATGCAAGAAACACACACACACACACACACACACACACAAAGAGGTCACTTTGGTCACTCTGACCAAAGAGCCAGAGCTCAACCCCCGCAAGCACAATTAGGTGAGTACACACACACACACACACACACACACACACACACACACACACACACACACACACACACACACACACACACACAGTGTGTGTGTGTGTGTGTTCAGTGTCAGAGTAGTTAACGGATGGAATGCATTAGGCAGTGATGTGGTGGAGGCTGACTCCATACACAATTTCAAATGTAGATATGATAGAGCCCAATAGGCTCAGGAATCTGTACACCAGTTGATAGACAGTTGAGAGGCGGGAACAAAGAGCCAGAGCTCAACCCCCGCAAACACAAATAGGTGAGTACACACACACACACACACATAAGGCTGGTATACAAGCTGGAGAAACAGGCAAGAATAATGGTAAGGAGCTCCAGTGGATAAATGGGTACCTAAGCAATAGGAAGCAGAGAGTTACTGTGAGGGATGAGACCTCATATTAGCCAGTGGAGTCCCACAGGGCTTTGTACTCGGACATATCCTGTTTCTGATATACGTAAATGATCTTCCAGAGGATATAGACTCATTCCTCTCAACGTTTGCTGATGATGTCAAAATTATGAGAAAGATTAGGACAGAGGAGGACAGTATGAGGCTTCAAGAAGACCTGAACAAACTGAAGGAATGGTCCAACAAATGGTTGTTAGAGTTTAACCCGAGTAAATGTAATTTAATGAAACTAGGTGTACGGAGCAGGAGTAGATATGATAGAGCCCAATAGGCTCAGGAACCTGCACACCCGTTGAATGACAGTTGACAAGCAGTACCAAAGAGCCGAAGCTCAACCTCCTCAAGCACAACCAGCTGAATACAACACGGTGAGTACACACACTGCGGGCTATGTCGCAGGAATCATTTCAGAGTAAAGAAAACAGTGGCTGTGATTTACAATCCTCCAGGGTACCACAGAACCAGACTAGAATACGAGCAGGTAACCAGAGCGTGCATAAATATCATACATAGTGTAGCTGAATTGTTCCTAAGACTGAGAGCAACGCTACTGGTAACGACGGTGTTCAGTCACGGGCATACTACTTGGGAAGGAAAAGAGAACACACCCACGGACCGAGAGAACACACCCCCGGACCAAGAGAACAGACCCCCGGACCGACAGAACACACCCCCGGACCGAGAGAACACACCCCCGGACCAAGAGAACACCTCCCCGGACCGAGAGAACACGTCCACGGACCGAAAGAACACCCCCGGACCGACAGAACACCCCCACAGACCGAAAGAACACACCCACAGACCGAGAGAACACCTCCCCGGACCGAGAGAACACACCCACAGACCGAGAGAACAACCCCCCGAACCGAGAGAACACCCCACGGACCGAGAGAACACCTCCCCGGACCGAGAGAACACCCCCCCCCGAACCGAGAGAACACCCCACGGACCGAGAAAACACCCCCCGGACCGAGAGAACACCTCCCGGACCGAGAGAACACCTCCCGGACCGAGAAAACACCCCCCGGACCGAGAGAACACCTCCCCGGACCGACAGAACACCCCCCCCCGGACCGAGAGAACACCCCACGGACCGAGAGAACACCTCCCGGACCGAGAAAACACCCCCCGGACCGAGAGAACACCTCCCCGGACCGACAGAACACCCCCCCCCCCCGGACCGAGAGAACACCCCACGGACCGAGAGAACACACCCCCGGACAGAGAGAACACACAAGGAAGCTAGAAATTATGTATCTGAGCCACAGGGACTTGACGATACACTTCCTCGCTGAGACGACAAGAAGAAGCCGAACAAACTGGAAGGAACAAGTAGGAAAGACTATTTTTCCTTCGCTGTTTTTTTTTCCTCCAAGCAGTCAAGAAACAATGGGGTTGAGAAACATTATATTGACCGACAGTGTGAGAGGTAGCGACAGGAGCTCGAGCTTAGTCCCGCAAGCTTTGTTAGGAATCTTTAACCTTAGAGTTAGAAGCGAGTCGTGTGTAGAGAAGCCAGGAGAGCAGAGAAATAAAGAGAGGAAAGAGGAAGAGAGGGAGAGAAGGAGGGAGAGAAGGAGGGAGGGAAGGAGGGAGAGAAGGAGGGAGGGAAGGAGGAAGGGAAAGAGGAAGGGAGAGAAGGAGGGAGAGAAGGAGAAAGAGAGGGAAGGATTGAGATAGTGAGAAATAAATAAATAAATAAATATATATATATATATATATATATATATATATATATATATATATATATATATATATATATATATATATATCATAAACATAGTCAATATCATCGAATTCTATTTTGAATCATTTTTAGCAACAAATAGAGGTTGCACTTTGCAGATTGAACATTTGCAAAATTCGTCCAAAACAGTTTTTCATTAATTTTTTAGGTTGTCAGTTTTAGAACAAAAGATATATATATATATATATAAATAGATCTGTGGATTATTTTTGGTGTTGGAAACCCAATAGTCACTCGAGGGTTTCAAGATAATAGTCCCGTGTGTGGAGTGGTCGGTGCTTTTTCACTACTCTATTGGAGCTCTACTCTACTCTACTCCTCTACTTCTCTATTATAGTGAGGCTGAGCCAGGGAGCCCAGCGCTCTGGCTACGTCCATGGGACACAGGGAGCTCCAGGTGGAACACTGATGGGACACAGGGAGCTCCAGATGGAGCACTGATGGGATACAGGGAGCTCCAGGTGGAACACAGATGGGACACAGGGAGCTCCAGGTGGAACACTGATGGGACACAGGGAGCTCCATGTGGAACACAGATGGGACACAGGGAGCGCCAGGTGGAGCACAGATGGGACACAGGCAGCTCCTGGTGGAACACAGATGGGACACAGGGAGCTCCTGGTGGAACACAGATGGGACACAGGGAGCTCCAGGTGGAACACTGATGGGACACAGGGAGCTCCAGGTGGAACACAGATGGGACACAGGGAGCTCCTGGTGGAACACAGATGGGACACAGGGAGCTCCAGGTGGAACACTGATGGGACACAGGGAGCTCCAGGTGGAACACAGATGGGACACAGGGAGCTCCTGGTGGAACACTGATGGGACACAGGGAGCTCCTGGTGGAACACTGATGGTTCACAGGGAGCTCCAGATGGAACACAGATGGGACACAGGAAGCTCCAGGTGGAACACAGATGGGACACAGGGAGCTCCAGGTGGAACACAGATGGGACACAGGGAGCTCCAGGTGGAACACAGATGGGACACAGGGAGCTCCAGGTGGAACACAGATGGGACACAGGGAGCTCCAGGTGGAATGTGTCCACATAATACAGTGTGGGGATCTGGAGTAGGTGTGGAGTGTGTGGAGTAGGAATAATATAAAGGATTCGGTGGTAAGATGAGTGGGACCGTCAGTCTGTATGATTATGTGTTTATGTATCATGTGGCCGGTGTCAATTTCTTTTATCAATGTGCCAGAAAGCTTTGTATGTATCTCGTGCCCAAATTTAATGTGTAGTGTATCCGTCAGACCGCGTTTATGTTATGCCCCTTAAACACCATAAAACAAAGAGGAAGATACACACAGACACACACCCAGGAGTTCTATATTCCAAGTATTATGGTGTTATAATTAGGAGTACTGTTCAGTACTCACTTCCCCCTTCAGAGCAGGAGAGATTGCTGAAATAGAGGGAATACAGAGAACATATACGGCACGCATAGATGCAATAAAGCACCTAAATTATTGGGATCGTCTCAAAGCCCTTCAAATGTACTCACTAGAAAGAAGACGAGAGAGATATCAAATAATATACACCTGGAAGATACTGGAGGGCCAAGTACCAAATCTACACAGTAAAATAACAACATACTGGAGTGAACGACATGGAAGAAAATGTAGAATAGAACCAGTGAAGAGCAGAGGTGCCATAGGCACAATCAGAGAACACTGTATAAACATCAGAGGTCCGCGGTTGTTCAACGTCCTCCCAGCAAGCATAAGAAATATTGCCGGAACAACCGTGGACATTTTCAAGAGGAAACTAGATTTATTCCTCCAAGGAGTGCCGGACCAACCGGGCTGTGGTGGGTATGTGGGCCTGCGGGCCGCTCCAAGCAACAGCCTGGTGGACCAAACTCTCACAAGTCAAGTCTGGCCTCGGGCCGGGCTTGGGGAGTAGAAGAACTCCCAGAACCCCATCAACCAGGTATCAACCAGGTATCAACCAGGAACAAAGTAAGTAAACTATGGCATGCTAGGACCGTAGACTTAAATGTGAAACTAAGTGGTTTTTTTTTTTTTTTTTTTTTTTTTTTTTTGCAATTACTTTATTCACTCTCGTGTTCTTGAAGATATCCTCATAGTGTACCCAAAATTTGCCAGTGCAGGCTACTAAACACATGGCCCTGTATGACTAACCATCCTGCGAGATGGGGACTTGTATTACCACTGCTACCTTATTCAATCTTGTGGTGTTGATATCCTCAAAATGCTTCCGGAGTCTGCCAGTGCAGACCGCTTATCACATGCCTCTGTATGACTAACCATCCTGTGTGATGGGGATTTTTTTAGCATCACCTAGTTAGCTTTTTTGACACACTGTACTCCACTTCATATAGTCTAGGGCAGCTGCACTAATGCAGATGTACCTCATGTATTAATAAAAAAAAAAAATTTACTTCTTTTCTGACTGACATAGACTTTTCATAGACTGACATAGTTCGCTATGAACGACCACTACACAAACTTTAAAAACAGATGTGGGTACCCACATGAGTAATGAGACGGTAGAGTGTACCCAACAGAGTAAGAAAATGGAGCTTAAAGGAATATCAGCCCGAAGTAGTACCCGACGTAAGTGGCAACCACCAACCTCACTACTGAACCAATGATTTCTGGGACAAATTGATGCTCCTGCAGTGGGTCTCAAGAGACTCTATTGTTGTTGTTATAGATTCATCTACTAGGAACAAGTTCCAAGTAGCACGGGCTATGGTGAGCCCGTAGAGGACTTACCTGGCACAGGAGCGGGGCAAGTAGCACGGGCTATGATGAGCCCGTAGTGGACTTACCCGGCACAGGAGCGGGGCAAGTAGCACGGGCTATGGTGAGCCCGTAGTGGACTTACCTGGCACAGGAGTGGTGCTGTAAGAGACTCTACCAGGCTGGGTACGTTGTCATCGCTGATTACAAATTCCTCTTCGTGAATTACAGGGCCTTCGTTTAATAGAACCTCTGTAAGATCATTCCATAAATCAGGTCGAGCAGCCAGCGACCCGCCTTCCCGGGTACTTGGAGATAATGTCTCAGCATCAGGGAACCTTTCTTATGTCCCATGATGCTGTGACAGACAGCATTCTGCTGCACGGAAATTGATGCTGCATTATTCTCACCTTCAGATCAAGAAGCTTAAGCAACATATCAATAACCTTGAGAAACAGATCAACAAGCTTGAAAAATAACCCGATAAGTTAGAGCAACAGATTAGCAAGATGGAGCAACAGATTAGCAAGATGGAGGAGCAGATCGATAAGATGAAGAAACACATCAGTAAGATGGAGCAACAGATCAATAAACTTATCTGGGGGTTATCTTGAGATGATTTCGGAGCTAAGCGTCCCCGCGGCCCGGTCCTCGACCAGGCCTCTTTTTTTGTTATACACCCCCCTCCCCCCAGGAAGCAGCCCGTACCAGCTGTCCAACACCCAGGTACCTATTTACTTCTAGGTAACAGGGACATCAAGGCGAAAGAAACTCTGCCTATTTGTTTCCGTCTCCACCGGGGATCGGACCCGGAACCTCAGGACTACGAATCCCAAGCGCTGTCCACTCAGCTATCAGGCTCCATGGCTTAAGCAACAGAGGCAGTACAAAAAT
>NC_091242.1:2216836-2231836 GCF_040958095.1 Procambarus clarkii | reverse complement strand
ATGGATAATGTTTGAAGCGATTACTTTGTACCAAAAAATAATAACGCTGGTTCTGATAGCAGGATTTAACGAGCATTTTACACGTTGATCCGGAGACATATTGGATGATTTTATCCGTGTGTAATCCAGGATGGATGGATGACTGTCTAGTGGATTAATCCAGACGTTTTACGTTTTCTATACCTTAGACAACGAGGTTGTGTGTACTCACCTAGTTGTACTCACCTAGTTGTGTTTGCGGGGGTTGAGCTCTGGCTCTTTGGTCCCGCCTCTCAACCGTCAATCAACAGGTGTACAGATTCCTGAGCCTATCGGGCTCTGTCATATCTACACTTGAAACTGTGTATGGAGTGAGCCTCCACCACATCACCCCCTAATGCATTCCATTTGTCAACCACTCTGACACTAAAAAAGTTCTTTCTAATATCTCTGTGGCTCATTTGGGCACTCAGTTTCCACCTGTGTCCCCTTGTGCGTGTTCCCCTTGTGTTAAATAGACTGTCTTTATCTACCCTATCAATCCCCTTCAGAATCTTGAATGTGGTGATCATGTCCCCCCTAACTCTTCTGTCTTCCAGCGAAGTGAGGTTTAATTCCCGTAGTCTCTCCTCGTAGCTCATACCTCTCAGCTCGGGTACTAGTCTGGTGGCAAACCTTTGAACCTTTTCCAGTTTAGTCTTATCCTTGACTAGATATGGACTCCATGCTGGGGCTGCATACTCCAGGATTGGCCTGACATATGTGGTATACAAAGTTCTGAATGATTCTTTACACAAGTTTCTGAATGCCGTTCGTATGTTGGCCAGCCTGGCATATGCCGCTGATGTTATCCGCTTGATATGTGCTGCAGGAGACAGGTCTGGCGTGATATCAACCCCCAAGTCTTTTTCCTTCTCTGACTCCTGAAGAATTTCCTCTCCCAGATGATACCTTGTATCTGGCCTCCTGCTCCCTACACCTATCTTCATTACATTACATTTGGTTGGGTTAAACTCTAACAACCATTTGTTCGACCATTCCTTCAGCTTGTCTAGGTCTTCTTGAAGCCTCAAACAGTCCTCTTCTGTTTTAATCCTTCTCATAATTTAAGTGTGTGTGTGTGTGTGTGTGTGTGTGTGTGTGTGTGTGTGTGTGTGTGTGTGTGTGTGTGTGTGTGTGTGTGTGTGTGTGTGTTTGTGTGTTCACCTAGTTGTGCTTGCGGGGATTGAGCTCTGCTCTTTCGGCCCGCCTCTCAACTGTCAATCAACTGCTTACTAACTACTATTTTTTTCTCCACACCACACACACCCCAGGAAGCAGCCCGTGGCAACTGACTAACTCCCAGGTACCTATTTACTGCTAGGTAACAGGGGCATTCAGGGTGAAAGAAACTTTGCGCATATTAAATCCATCAAAATCGGTCGAATATTTACTAAACAGATTAAACAGAAGAAAAAATCCATTTGACGATGGGATTTACAAGCGAGACGATGTGCTCTGAGGAATAAATCTCCAGGATTTAAAAACACCTTTCCATGTAGCTGTGCTAAGTAATTACACGTTAACCCCTACTTTATGGTCTTTCCCAGCCGGAACGTCATCGGCGGGGCTCGTTTAATGCCTGTGTCTCACATCAAACATTGAAATCTGCAAGGAATCCTTCATTACTTAATGAAGTAGGTAATCGTTTAAGGTCTACCTGTCTTGGGGGGATTACCTTAGTTAAAACACGGGTTCCGGACCACAAATCAATTCACTTGGAAGGCTGGACACTGAGATGGCTTCTTGTTAAGTGATCTTGCAGTTAACATGCATACCTTGCCTTGCATTGCTAACATCAGCTCCATTGCCAATGATAGTTTAAACTGAGAGAAGAGATAGAGAGATGCAGACAGAGACTGAGACAGAGTGCGGCTTGTTCTGTCCCATGTCGCCTGTCACCTCACTTTGTCACGTGTATCACACTCTCCCCCTTCCCAACTACTTGGGCTAGACGGTAGAGCGACGGTCTCGCTTCATGCAGATCGGCGTTCAATCCCCGACCGTTGGGCACCATTCCTTTCCCCTCATCCCATCCAAAACCCTTATCCTGACCCCTTCCCAGTGCTATATAGTCGTAATGGCTTGGCATTTACCCCCCCCCCTGATAATTCCTTCCTTCCCTCTCTTCCCCCCCCCTCTTCCCTCCCCCCCCCCCCCCTTTATCTCTCACTCCTCACCTCTCCCTCACTACAATAAGGAACTATTAAAACATTACTGACACTTCATGGCAGCATCTAGGAATTAATTAATTTCCCCTCAGGTGTCGCCACCATGTATGACAAAAAATACCCGCCATTGTTAGGGAAGTTTTATGGGAGGGGAAAAAGTTACTGGATATTAATACGGGACGCTGGCCCGAAGCCCCTGTTTTGGTTGCCTGTTTTCTTGTCATTGTTTTCTCTGTCTTTGTGGCCGGTTGCCTTGTGATAAACGCTGCACTTCCTGTCAGCTGTGTGCGAGTCCTTGATGGGGTTAATAGAATCTTGGGGGAATTAATTTAAGTTGGTGAGTGCTTCCTTCCTTGCTTAATCCCTCCCTCCCTCTTTCCTATTTTTCTTCCCTATCTCCTTCCTTCTTCCCTTCCTTCTTCCCTTCCTTTCCTCCCTCGTTCCTTTCATCTTTTCCCATCAACATCCTCCCCCCTACCTCTTATTCTTATAAATCAATAAACGCTGCCTTGATGCCCCACGGGGAGGGGGGGGGGGGGTAGAATGCCCCACGGGAAGGAGGGTAGAATGCCCCACGGGGAGGAGGGTAGAATGCCCCACGGGGAGGAGGGTAGAATGCCCCACGAGGGGTAGAATGCCCCACATGGGAGTAGAATGCCCCACAGGGGGTAGAATGCCCCACAGGGGGGGTAGAATGCCCCACAGGGGGGGTAGAATGCCCCACAGGGGGGTAGAATGCCCCACAGGGGGGGTAGAATGTCCCACAGGGGGGGTAGAATGCCCCACAGGGGGGTAGAATGCCCCACCACGGGGGGTAGAATGCCCCACAGGGGGGGGTAGAATGCCCCACAGGGGGGGTAGAATGCCCCACAGGGGGGGTAGAATGCCCCACAGGGGGGTAGAATGCCCCACCACGGGGGGTAGAATGCCCCACAGGGGGGGTAGAATGCCCCACAGGGGGGTAGAATGCCCCACCACGGGGGGTAGAATGCCCCACAGGGGGGTACAATGCCCCACCACGGGGGGTAGAATGCCCCACAGGGTGGGAAGTGAAATAGTCTACACTGTATTTTTCAGTACGAAAATAACGCACTTGGCGGGTAACTGTTAACTACTAGAACACTTGGGAACGTTCACTCGTTACAGTGACAGACACAGGTGAGAACAGGTGTGGGAGAGGCACACCTGTTCCCACCTGTGACACACCTCCACACACTGCCACTCTTACTCAACACCCTCATAACATTCATCACGAAAACAGTCTGGTTACGCAACGATCGAGTGTAGTGAGAATGAGAATGTTGTAAATGTTGCCCAACAACGTTTCCTTCCCATTTATCTGTGGCATTTCCGCAAAGTAGAATGATTCTACTTTGCTCTGATGAAGGCGAATTAAGCCGAAAACGCGTTTAGAATTCTCTATTTTTCACCTGTGTTTTTTTTCAGCACACACACACTCACACACACACACACACACACACACACACACACACATACACACACATACACACACACACACACACACACACACACACACACACACACACACACACACACACACACACATACACACACACACACACACACATACACACAAACACACACACACACACACACACACACACACACACACACACACACACACACACACGTATATATATATATATATATATATATATATATATATATATATATATATATATATATATAAATAAACTTTATTTTGTACGTACTAAATAAAGTATTTTAAGCATATTATAATACCTAAAATACTTTATTTTCACTTTGGTTCGCTAGTTTGGGGTTACGGTAGAGTAAATCTCTCACCGAACACAGAGAGCGGGGTATGAGCGACTGGAATGGTCGTGTTAGACAATTTCGGAGCCCATCTGTTTTCTGAGCCAACCTGTAGAGAGACGCACGGCGCCCGGGGGAGGCTCGGTTGTCTCAGAGCAGACGAAGCACCTGGTTACACTATCACCAAGAATTTCAGAGGTTAGGAGATTAGACATAGCCGAAGCACTACATATCAAGCACGCTCCTCTGACTATCATTTGAGTCATCTTAAACTTCTATATTCTATTATCTATGAGATAATCTGCGTACGTGCGTTACGCTCCGTACGGTCATTACGCTACGTACGTTATCTATCTACGTATGTTCGTTACGCTCTGTACGTTTGTTACGCTACGTACGTTCGTTTCGCTACATACGTTTGTTACGCTACGTACGTTTGTTACGCTACGTACGTTTGTTACGCTACATATGTTTGTTACGCTACGTACGTTATCTATCTTCGTACGTTCTATTATCTACAAGATCAAAATACAACTTCTACCTTACACCACATCTATTTTTCCAGCACTGAGAATGCAGATCAAGATCACTGAGTCCCGTCCACTGGGTAACACCTAATGTTATCCTAGAAGACATTTATATAGTCATGAGCTTATGATCAATATTCACTCTCTGCCTAGTCCAACAACTTGCACTGAATAGTCCAGCAGAGATGCTTGCCACAGGGCTGCCATCAACGCTTGCCACAGAGCTGCCATCAACGCTTGCCACAGGCCTGCCATCAACGCTTGCCACAGGGCTGCCATCAACGCTTGCCACAGAGCTGCCATCAACGCTTGCCACAGGGCTGCCATCAACGCTTGCCACAGAGCTGCCATCAACGCTTGCCACAGGGCTGCCATCAACGCTTGCCACAGGGCTGCCATCAACGCTTGCCACAGAGCTGCCATCAACGCTTGCCACAGGGCTGCCACCAACGCTTGCCACAGGGCTGCCATCAACGCTTGCCACAGGGCTGCCACCAACGCTTGCCACAGGGCTGCCATCAACGCCTGCCACAGAGCTGCCATCAACGCTTGCCACAGGCCTGCCATCAACGCTTGCCACAGGGCTGCCATCAACGCTTGCCACAGGGCTGCCATCAACGCAAGCATCAACGATACCATCAATAACGGGCTTACATCACTTCTGCCACATTTCCTTCGCCAATATTGAAATCCGTTTTGAACTAATCAATAAGACACTCGCCCTCTGCCATGTTACACTCAGGGCTGCTCAGCATTGTCGGCACGGCTCCAGTACCATGAGAGCTGGTCCATCTTGTGCAGCTGCCCTGAGTGCTTGGTGCACAGCTGCCCCTGGGTGCTTGGTGCACAGCTGCCCCTGGGTGCTTGGTGCACAGCTGGCCCTCGCTGCTTGGTGCACAGCTGCCCCTGGGTGCTTGGTGCACAGCTGGCCCTCGCTGCTTGGTGCACAGCTTCCCCTGGGTGCTTGATGCACAGCTGGCCCTCGCTGCTTGGTGCACAGCTTCCCCTGGCTGCTTGGTGCACAGCTGCCCTGGGCGCTCAGTGCTCAGCTGCTAGCTCTACTAGTCACCATAGCAACAGAAGTAGTACCAATAATGGGTTTGCATTATTAACAATAACAATAATATTCACCACAAAAAAAAATCCCAATGGCGATATATATGACTGGGAAAATCATTTTGGGGCAATGCGGTGACTCGAACCGTCGTTCTGGGATTCCCAGACACCTGCCTTAACTCACTCAGCCACGATAGGACAAAGGCCAGTCAACCCGGAGCTTTACTGAATTCAATGGGAGATTCAGAGACCCAAACCGGTGCCCAAGCAAGATTTTAAGATTTTACGACAGCTTGATGAAGATGGTGATGGCACTGATCAAGAAGATGGTGATGGTGAGGGTGAAGATGGTGATGCTACCGGTAATGTTGGTAATACAGCATCTCACAGCTCGTGGAGGTGGAAGACAAAAGAATTATTTCTTCAGTGTTGAGTTTAATGGTCAGCTCGGCTGTCTCTCTGGCGTGGCACCTCATCCATCACCCCAGTGGAACACCCTAGAGGGAAGGGGGGATGGAAGGGAGGGAGGGGGGAAGGGAAGGGGATGGAGAAGAGCGGGTGAGCAGACGAGGTGAGGATAATTTCTGGGACAGGAAATGGAAAAGGGACATGAAAGAAAAGTCTTAAAAGTGTAAATAATGGAATAACGGAAAGTTATACACATTGATAAATAGGCAACAATCTTTTTTTTCCTCTCTCTCTCTCTCTCTCTCTCTCTCTCCCACACCAGACAAACCAACACATGTAACAAGCGTTAACCAAGAACTTTTCTTCCTAAATATTTTCCTCCCCTGAAGCCGAGATGGTAAGAGAGAGAGAGAGAGGAATAAACTTTTAATTAACTGATCCTGGCACTTTCAGACCTTCCAGGCACTTTCAGACCTTCCAGGCACTTTCAGACCTTCCGGAAACCTGCGAACCCTCCACACATTTCTGGATTATCCTCCAGTAACTGCTTCACCTTCTAGCACCTACTTCCTGGACACTTATAATAATTTCCTTCACGCAGGAAACACCAGTTTTGCATAATATTTCCTCGCTTATTTACCGAGTGTTCATGGTCCGTTCAAATACATATTCTTCTGAAAACATTTTTCAGAGTTTTGTGTCAAAGACAAGAGGTCAGATTTGCGTGACAAGCTTTACTATAACACTGTTTTGACCACACCCAGTTTCAGGCCAAAATATTCAGTCACTTTTCATTGCGTTTTCAAAAGAGTTATTATTTTTACTGATAAGTGCTCTATTGTATTTCATTCTCATTATATATATATATTCCGCCGAGCATCTGAAAAATATCAGTTTCTAAGGAGGTTTACCCTGCTGTGAGTAGCAGCCGAGGCGCAGACCAGCTGTGTTTCTGTTACAGTACATATTCTTAGTGGTTTCCCCAGCACGTATTTTTAGTGGCTGGAGACTCAGAGGTCAAACAACCAACAGGTGTTCCTTGCCACACAGACAGAGCTTCTTAGAAGAGAGTGAACAAGAGCGACGGGAAGATGAGCAAAATATCTAGCCACAGTGTTCCAGAAGTCATCTTAGTGTTCACCAATGAGCCAAGTTACCTCGTCTTGAGGGAAGAGAAGACAGTCCCTCCCCACCAACCCCCGCTACCTTCCCCGCCGACAGCTCCCAAGCATCAGGCGTCTGGAACGCTTCTCTAAATGAAAAAAAAACCTGAGGATATCTTGTTTTCACTGGAAAATCCATTTCACACAATATGAAGAAAAATACTCATTGAAATAAACTGGAAGTTTCGCAATCTTTTCAGGTGATGTGGAAAGATGGTTCAGACTCTGGCTTTGAAGGGACGAGTGGCCTCTGAACGATAGCCGGTCTGAATAGGACCAGGTGATCACAGATAATGGTCTCATTACCGGGGGCTTCAGCGGCCACCCAACCAGGGATCTGTTTTGATGGCCCAGAGCAGATTACTGCCGCAGACACTCTAACAGCCTCGTTATCACCGAGGGGGGGTTGTTGCTGTAGCTCTCTAGCCCCCCCTCCACTGTCTGCTCCAGTTTGGTCTATGTGTCTTCTACCTCTTCTGCTCAGCTTTATGTGATTGTTTTAATAACTTTTGTTTCCTGACGCACCTGCGTCCGTTTTCGTGCTATTTTAAAACAATGACACATAATGTAATGTGTAATCTAATTTTGTATAATCTTACATGTTTCATGACATCAAACTATTTTATAATAATTACACATCCTGATATCCTGATATATACATAATTCGTTTCAGAACAAAGGAAGATTTTGCTTCTTATATTATTGGTCTGACGCGAGAGGCCTACCACCATCCTAGGCCTATCTCAGGAAAAACTAAAAAATTGTTTATTGAGTAATTCCAAGCACTAATTGGTAGCCTAATGGTTAACTGATAGGCTAAGGTTATTGTTAATAATAAGAAGACGACTTAGATGGTGACTAGAGACACAAATGAGTCAGCGAGAGGTGAGGAAGGTGAGTCAGAGGTGAGAAAGAACTTCTTCACTGTCAGTCGTCAGCAAGTGTAATGAGATAGACATTGATGCTAACTCAGTACTCATCTTTAGAGTAATTATGACAAGAATGACGTAGGGACTGAGCACACACACACACACACACACACACACACACACACACACACACACACACACACATATACACACACTCACACACACACACACACACACACACACACACACACACACACACACACACACACACACACACACACACACACAGGAATGTAGATATGACAGATCCCACTAGGCTCAGGACTCTGTACACCAGTTGATTGACGGTCGAGAAGCGGGACCAAAGAGCCAGAGCTTAACCCCGCCAAGCACCACTAGGTGAGTACACGGGACAGACGCATCTCTGAGATAACCCCTCCTCCCCCCCCCCCAACCCCCCACAACAGTGGACATTGACATTTACATGACATTTCCCCAGACACCGAATGTCCAGACCGTTCAGGGCGGGCCATGCCAGCCTTTTTCTGACGCCATGGCTGCTGGTTTTATAGTAGTGGATGACGGGTGGATGACGGGTGACGGGTGAGATGATGTGCGGAGACAGAGAGAGACAGAGACACATAATCATTCTGGGAGAAGAGAGAGAGCGACCTTCAGAGGAAGTGAGGGCCGCTTCTCTGAAGGTCTACATAATACAGGGGTCACTCAGGTATGTGTCAAGTGACCTTAAGAGTACACACACACACACACACACACACACACACACACACACACACACACACACACACACACACACACACACACAGTTTGGTGAATGAAATTGTTTATATCTGTGGGAGTATTTCCATGTAAAGTGGGAGTCAATTGGCTACTGAATATACCCTCCCTCCCTCTCTCTCTCTCTCTCTCTCTCTCTCTCTCTCTCTCTCTCTCTCTCTCTCTCTCTTTCTCTCTCTCTCCACATATATTTCACTTCGTAGAATTATGATACAATGGAGGTACCGTCGGTGACATCAGGCTGCACAAGGACAACAAGAACACTTTGATGTCATTGTGCTTCTCCAGGCGAGCTGGAACACTTTGTCCCATCAACCAAATGGAGCCCAAATGGCTCCACCGCGCACCCAAACAAGATCCAGCGGCCTCGATATGAGACCTCAAATGTACACACACACACACACATTATACATTTATGAACTCAAATGTTCACAATGATGTATTTAGTAATAATGATGTATTTAGTTGAAATACATCATTGTGAACACAATACACGTACACGGAGGATAATGACAATAATGAGAGTTGAACTCAGGGTCCACTGAGTTCAGAGTGAACGCAAGGTTAAAGTTCACTTTGTACATAGTAACATGATAGTGGAACACTGGTTGGTTTGAAGCCTTTATATATGGGGGAGTTTGGTGGGATATAAATAGGGGCTGCCTCGTATGGGTCAATAGGGGCTGCCACGTATGGGTCAATAGAAGCTGCCTCGTATGGGTCAATAGAAGCTGCCTCGTATGGGTCAATAGAAGCTGCCTCGTATGGGTCAATAGGGGCTGCCTCGTATGGGTCAATAGGGGCTGCCTCGTATGGGTCAATAGAAGCTGCCACGTATGGGTCAATAGGGGCTGCCTCGTATGGGTCAATAGAAGCTGCCTCGTATGGGTCAATAGAAGCTGCCTCGTATGGGTCAATAGAAGCTGCCTCGTATGGGTCAATAGAAGCTGCCTCGTATGGGTCAATAGAAGCTGCCTCGTATGGGTCAATAGAAGCTGCCTCGTATGGGTCAATAGAAGCTGCCTCGTATGGGTCAATAGAAGCTGCCTCGTATGGGTCAATAGAAGCTGCCTCGTATGGGTCAATAGAAGCTGCCTCGTATGGGTCAATAGAAGCTGCCTCGTATGGGTCAATAGGGGCTGCCACGTATGGGTCAATAGAAGCTGCCTCGTATGGGTCAATAGAAGCTGCCTCGTATGGGTCAATAGCCTTCTGCAGTTTTTTCTGTTTTATTATATTGTTATTGATAGCATAATGGTTAATTTGTACCAATTAGATCTAGCAGTGGTGGATTACTAAGTGCCTCACCCCCCCCCCCTTGTCACCTGTAGCTGTCTGTTCCTTGTATCTCTGGTTGCAAGGCGAGACCAGTCACTCGTTCCCTTGTTTCGTTTACCAGTTAGTTCAGCATACCGTAATCACCTTTATCATGGTTCCTATCAAGACGAGGCTGTTAGAGAGACGGGTAGTCTGCGGGAGTCACCAGGGGCCAGATTCACCAAAGCACTTACGCAAGCACTTACGAACGTGTCCATCTTTCCACAATCTTTGGCAGCTTTGGTTACATTTATTAAACAGTTTACAAGCATGAAAACTTGCCAATTAACTGTTATTATTGTTATAAACAGCCTCCTGGTGCTTCGGAGCTCATTAACTGTTTAATAATTGGAAACAAAGCCGCCAAAGATTGAGAAAAGATGTACAGGTTCGTAAGTGCTTGCGCGTAAGTGCTTTCGTGAATCTGGCCCCAGGTCGGGGGCCATCATAACAGATCCCTGGTTGGGTGGCTGCTGGAGCCTCCGGTAATGAGGCAATTTGGTCCTATTCAGACAGCTGTCGTTCAGCGGTCAGTCGTCGCTTCAAATCAGGAATTCGCAGTTGCCTATTACATCACCGGAAAAGACTGTGAAGTTATATTTTAATGTAGGATATTGTCGATTGGTACTTGAGGCTATCTTACCGCTAGGGACCAAACTGGACTGCTGCGTTATCCTCCTCATTGGATATCTATTCCTGAGGGCAGTATTAGGATAGCTGTCGGTGTGGGAGGATAGCTGTCGGTGTGGGAGGATAGCTGTCGGTGTGGGAGGATAGTTGTCGGTGTGGGAGGATAGCTGTCGGTGTGGGAGGATAGCTGTCGGTATGGGAGGATAGCTGTCGGTGTGGAAGGATAGCTGTCGGTGTGGGAGGATAGCTGTCGGTGTGGGAGGATAGCTGTCGGTGTGGGAGGATAGCTGTCGGTGTGGGAGGATAGCTGTCGGTGTGGGAGGATAGCTGTCGGTGTGGGAGGATAGCTGTCGGTGTGGGAGGATAGCTGTCGGTGTGCGAGGATAGCTGTCACTCTCTCCCAGACTTGACCCACAAGGACGGTCAAGGAACATCATACTGCTGGATACTTTCCTCGCTATCTTGACACTAAGATATCAGAACAATTTTTGTGCCACAAAAGTTCCACGAGAAGACGCTCGCGGAAACTTTACATCCTTTAACTATTCTCTGTTTCTTCCCTGAGATTTTTTACTCGAAGAAACATTGGAATTAAGTTGCATAAATTTTTGTTCAGAAACAGGAATTAACATCATTAAAGTGGTATTGAAGTAGAGTTTATAATTACAGCTTTCCAGGGGAACTTCTTTGTTGAGAGTGATCCTATGACCAGATGTCTTACGTGTGTGTGTTGGGGAGACTCGCAATCTTACTCTCTCACGCTCTATCTCACTTTCCCTCCCACTCTCTCTCTCTCTCACTCTCGCTATCTCTCACTTTACTTCTCACACAAAATGTGTCAACACATATTATTGGGGTCAACACAGACACATACCCTGATATCAAGAGACACTGGGGTCAGCAGCAGACACAGACCCCATCACGAAAGACTCTGGGGTCACCAGCAGACACAGACCCCATCACGAAAGACACTGGGGTCAGCAGCAAACACAGACCCCATCACGAAAGACTCTGGGGTCAGCAGCAGACACAGACCCCATCACGAAAGACTCTGGGGTCAGCAGCAGACACAGACCCCATCACGAAAGACTCTGGGGTCAGCAGCAGACACAGACCCCATCACGAAAGACTCTGGGGTCAGCAGCAAACACAGACCCCATCACGAAAGACTCTGGGGTCAGCAGCAGACACAGACCCCATCACGAAAGACTCTGGGGTCAGCAGCAGACACAGACCCCATCACGAAAGACTCTGGGGGGTCAATACCCCCAGACACGTACCCCAACCTCAACAGAGACACTAGGGGGTCAACACCCCCGGGGGGCGCAGACCCCCAAGAAAGCCGATCAAGCCGTACAAACATACAACCATTTTCTCCTCGACTTTCGTGGCCAAGATTTCTTAAAAGCCAAATATAAAGATTTAAACCGACCCCCAGATGGTAGCTAGGTGTATATATATCTTATTCCTGCCTTGTGTCTCCAGACCCTTGTCTCAGTCACCAGGGGAAGGCACCACGAGGTCACCATTGTCACAGAGTGCCAGCCACAACAGCCACAACGGTCCCAGGAAGCTAACCAGGAGGTATATCTAAGTCTTCCCAGGACCCAGGAAGCTAGCCAGGAGGTAAATCTAGGTCTCCCCAGGACCCAGGAAGCTAGCCAGGAGGTATATCTAGGTCTCCCCAGGACCCAGGAAGCTAGCCAGGAGGTATATCTAAGTTTCCCCAGGACCCAGGAAGCTAGCCAAAAGGTATATCTAGGTCTTCCCAGGACCCAGGAAGCTAGCCAGGAGGTATATCTAGGTCTCCCCAGGACTCAGGAAGCTAACCAGGAGGTATATCTAAGTCTTCCCAGGACCCAGGAAGCTAGCCAGGAGGTATATCTAAGTCTCCCCAGGACCCAGGAAGCTAACCAGGAGGTATATCTAAGTCTTCCCATGACCCAGGAAGCTAGCCAGGAGGTATATCTAAGTCTTCCCAGGACCCAGGAAGCTAGCCAGGAGGTATATTTAGGTCTCCCCAGGACCCAGGAAGCTAACCAGGATGTATATCTAAGTCTTCCCAGGACCCAGGAAGCTAGCCAGGAGGTATATCTAAGTCTTCCCAGGACCCAGGAAGCTAGCCAGGAGGTATATCTAGGTCTCCCCAGGACCCAGGAAGCTAACCAGGAGGTATATCTAAGTCTTCCCAGGACCCAGGAAGCTAGCCAGGAGGTATATCTAAGTCTCCCCAGGACCCAGGAAGCTAGCCAGGAGGTATATCTAGGTCTCCCCAGGACCCAGGAAGCTAGCCAGGAGGTATATCTAAGTCTTCCCAGGACCCAGGAAGCTAGCCAGGAGGTATATCTAGGTCTCCCCAGGACCCAGGAAGCTAACCAGGATGTATATCTAAGTCTTCCCAGGACCCAGGAAGCTAGCCAGGAGGTATATCTAAGTCTTCCCAGGACCCAGGAAGCTAGCCAGGAGGTATATCTAGGTCTCCCCAGGACCCAGGAAGCTAGCCAGGAGGTATATCTAGGTCTTCCCAGGACCCAGGAAGCTAGCCAGGAGGTATATCTAGGTCTCCCCAGGAGGAGGCTGGGAATCCTAGCCACTAAGCACAGCTGCTCAGCAGGCACATGGTCTACATCACCAGGTTGTCACGTTGCTGAGCACCGACTTGAGCAACATAATGGGGGACTTAGATGGCAGCATTATGGGGACTTAAGTGTGTCTAACACAATAGGGACTTCAAGTGTAAAAGTACGAGGCTTTCCTCCTGAAATGACACACTTTTCCCCAATATATTTTTATCACTAAGTTACAGGAAAACTTTGCAAAATTACTGAAGAGAATCTATAAATATTTTGAACAAGATTTTTTTTCCTTTCGCTTCTCTTAAACTTCAACAAAACTTAGCAAGTCTAAAAGAAAAAAATTCATACTTGGTAAAAAAAAAATTTTTTTGCCTTCTTGTCTTTTTCAGAGAAGTTGGCAAATAACACAAAAATAATTTATGGAAAAAGCAGGTTTCTCCTCGGGCGTGTGAAGCTCAGTAAAGAATACACAGTGTGTAAAACTGTGACGCCCGCTGAGGCCAGGGAATTATTGTAAGCGTTCAGGAAGTGTTCCATGTGGTGGTGGTGCAACCCACCCCAGTCTTAATGAGATGCCTGAGGCGCTCTGTGTCTTGCAAGATCTCCAACTGTGTGTCTGTGTGTGTGTGTGTGTGTGTGTGTGTGTGTGTGTGTGTGTGTGTGTGTGTGTGTGTGTGGTAGGTCTGTAAGTGTGTGTGTGTGTGTGTGGAAGGTCTGTAAGTGTGTAGAAGTTATAAAAGTGCTGGGTGTTGTGATCCAGCCCTGTGGGTAACAGAAATATCTTCCAGTCGTGGAAGGTAGGTTCTATGTTCGTGTTAAATGTAATAGATCCATTCTAAACCTGCGGATATTTAAGATCTATCGTGACATTCGTGATGGCATCGATAACAATTCCTTGATTGTTAAAGAGAACTTCCAAATACCTTGAAGACAATCGTTTTCAGACCAGATCTCTCTTCTAAATACCTGGGATGAAAAAGACTCCTTTCAGACCTACTGTTGTCAAAGATTTGACAGAGTCATTCACAGGAAAAACTTGAGTTTTAAAGAATATTTTAAAACTCTTTGTGAGTAAACTCTGGCACCACTCGACACCAAGTTGACACCTCTTTCTCAAGGCTTGACACCTAGTCCTTGGTGACACCACTTGTAATTACCTCAAGTAATTATCATTCCTAATTACCACGTTGGGACTTGGGACGTAACGGGATATTGATGTAAACTTTCCCCCTTCCCCCCTTTCTCTCTCTCACTCTGTCTCTATCAATCTATCCAACTTTAACTACCGGTAAGCCATCCCTTGCCCTGTCAGTCTATAGTCTATCGCACGCGTAAAGTCACTGCTCATCTTCACTGAAATAATACATTTTATTACACAAATAACTATTTTTAGTTATTTGTGTAATAACACAAATAATTTTTATAATTAATTTCGTTTACCAAAAAAGAGTCCATTATTATGCATTTGCTCAAGAAAAGGTAACAATAAAAGCCAGTCCATCAGTCCATTGTCATGTACAATTAATGAGTCCCTCACTACCACTACCACTACTACCACCACCACTACCACCCCCTTCATCCACCCCAGAACCATCTTCAACCACCCCACAAAGCTACAGCCACTCTCCCACTGATACCATATCGTCTCAGAAGGGGAGATGTTTAGGTTA
>NC_091242.1:2209478-2216336 GCF_040958095.1 Procambarus clarkii | reverse complement strand
CTCTCTCTCTCTCTCTCTCTCTCTCTCTCTCTCTCTCTATCTCTCTCTCTCTCTCTCTCTCTCTCTCTCTCTCTCTGCCTACTTGTCCTAATATCAAACAGATTTATTATTTTCATATACTCCTCTCCTCTCTATCTCAACTTTCTCTCTCTCTCCCTTCCTCTCTCTCATTTCTCTATCTTTCCTTCTACCTCCCCCCCCCTCCTCCTCTCTCTCTCTTTCTCTCTCCTTCTCTCCCTACCTTCCACCTTCTACTTGGGGTCGTAAACTCTTGGAAGGAAGTAGCAGAGAGCCGTAAATTGGGGAGTAGGAAGGCAGCTCACGCCTGCCTCGCTGCCTTCCTCTCTACGGTAATTCTTATATCACTTCCCGCTCCAATTTGCAGCCCTTGAGTGCCTATTGTCGCGTGGGGAGTTCTCCTTCGTGTGCGTGCACGATTGTGTACGGTGTGTGGTGGTAGTGCAGTCTCCTGGGTGGAGTATCCTGGGTGTTGTCTACTGGGTGTTGTCTACTGGGTGTTGTCTACTGGGTGTTGTCTACTGGGTGTTGTCTACTGGGTGTTGTCTACTGGGTGTTCTCTCCTGGGTGTTGTCTACTGGGTGTTGTCTACTGGGTGTTGTCTCCTGGGTGTTCTGTCCTGGGTGTTCTCTCCTGGGTGTTCTCTCCTGGGTGTTGTCTACTGGGTGTTGTCTCCTGGGTGTTCTCTCCTGGGTGTTCTCTCCTGGGTGTTCTCTCCTGGGTGTTCTCTCCTGGGTGTTCTGTCCTGGGTGTTCTCTCCTGGGTGTTCTCTCCTGGGTGTTCTCTCCTGGGTGTTCTCTCCTGGGTGTTGTCTCCTGGGTGTTCTGTCCTGGGTGTTCTCTCTTGGGTGTTCTCTCCTGGGTGTTCTCTCCTGGGTGTTCTCTCCTGGGTGTTCTGTCCTGGGTGTTCTCTCCTGGGTGTTCTCTCCTGGGTGTTGTCTCCTGGGTGTTCTGTCCTGGGTGTTCTGTCCTGGGTGTTCTGTCCTGGATGTTCTCTCCTGGGTGTTCTCTCCTGGGTGTTCTGTCCTGGGTGTTCTCTCCTGGGTGTTCTCTCCTGGGTGTTGTCTCCTGGGTGTTCTGTCCTGGGTGTTCTGTCCTGGGTGTTCTGTCCTGGGTGTTCTCTCCTGGGTGTTCTCTCCTGGGTGTTCTCTCCTGGGTGTTCTCTCCTGGGTGTTCTCTCCTGGGTGTTCTCTCCTGGGTGTTCTGTCCTGGGTGTTCTCTCCTGGGTGTTCTCTCCTGGGTGTTGTCTACTGGGTGTTCTGTCCTGGATGTTCTCTCCTGGGTGTTCTCTCCTGGGTGTTCTAGCCTAGTGTTCTAGCCTTGTGTTCTCGTTCTCGCCTAGTGAGATGTGCTTCATATGACGAGCTAAGCTTCTAATCCCACCTTCTAAATGTTTTCAGTTTAATGTAATTAGTGCTCGAATTATTTCCTTATATTACATCTACAGCCAAGTACAGGTAAATTAGCTTCAACCCCTTCGTCGTCTAATTTAAATTATTGATGTCTATAGCACTTAAGAAGCCAATTTCTGACATTTCTGACGAATTTGTGTTTCTAGTTTCCATCTATGCTTCCTTGCATTGAACAATGCTTCTGTCTACTTTGCAAATTCCCCATATAATCTTGTATGTCGTTATCATGTCCCCTGTATTCTCCGTTTCTCCAAGTGTATGAGGTTCAGTTCCCTACGTTTTTCCTCTTAACTCATTCCCCTCATTTCTGGAGGGAGGTCTTGCTGCATAACTTTGGATATTTCTAGTTGTGAGGTCATTTTTGCAGGCGAGGGTTCCATGCCGGGGCCGCGTACTCAAGTGGTTAAGATATACGTGCAGTGGCCAGTTCGCCCACAAAGTGGTGATAATGTTCTGATAAGGGTGTGCGCGTCTGGCGTTAGATTTAAAGGATTTATCTATTATACCTGGGGCTAGATTCACGAAGCAGTTACGCAAATACTTACGAACCTGTACATCTTTTCTTAATCTTTGGCAGCTTTGTTTACACTTATTAAACAGTTAATGAGCTTCGAAGCACCAGGAGGCTGTTTATAACAATAACAACAGTGGATTGGGAAGTTTTCATGCTTGTAAACTGTTCAATAAATGTAACCAAAGCCGTCAAAGATTGAGAAAAGATGTACAGGTTCGTAAGTACTTGCGTAACTGCTTCGTGAATCTGGCCCCCAGGTCTTTTGAATTTTCTGACGCCAGAATGTCTCCCCTATGTCGATTTCTGCTGCATAGATCTTCTCACAACACTGCCTCTATCCTCATAACCCTCACATCTGTCCCTAGCTCAATCTCACAGCTGTCCCTAGCTCATAATCTCACATCTGTCCCTAGCTCATAATCTCACAGCTGTCTCTAGCTCACAATCTCACAGCTGTCCCTAGCTCATAATCTCACACCTGTCCCTAGCTCATAATCTCACACCTGTCCCTAGCTCATAATCTCACACCTGTCCCTAGCTCATAATCTCACACCTGTCCCTAGCTCATAATCTCACACCTGTCCCTAGCTCATAATCTCACACCTGTCCCTATCCTCAGAATTTTGCATTAGGCTGTATTAATAAGTTATGGGGGGAGTGCTAAGACATGTACTGCATCTTATTTCGGAAATTTGTTTAGTGGGATCGTTAGACTCTTGCAGGGGAGGGGGGGGGAGGGGTGTTACAAGAATCCTCTCCCCCACCCCTAACACCTGCTTTTTACCCCTCCCCTACACATACACCTGCCCCCCCCTCCCCCAGCCCCACTATCCAGCCTCACCAGCCATCCCCAACCACAACAGTCTAGCCTACACCACTAAACCCCATAATCCATAATCCATCCAGCCCCCCCCACCCCCTTAATGCAGTCACAACCACTCACTATCATGCTCCCACCCTAATTCTCTATCCCCCCTACAACCCCCACCCCCACAACCCCCCCCCCCACACACACACAACCCCACCACCCGGTTTCCTCTCGCCTCACCCATTACTTCAAGAATCAGCTGCCAGATAGCTTGTAATTGGATCGTGAGAGAATTTCCATGGCAAAAGGCGGGCGGACGAGGCAATTGAAATATGAATGTGTGATGCAGTGGCCCGCAAACTGCCTCTCTTCCTAATTATAAAGATATTGTGTTATCTTCCTTATCTTCCCAGTTATCTTCCTGCTTTGGTTAGGTCTTGGCTATATACATATATAGGTATATATGACTGGGCTGATATGTAAAAATGAAAGTACATAGAGTATGTGGAGGAAGGTAGCAACTTGTAGTGATGGACCTCCACAAACTTGAATTTTCTGTTATATAACTTAACTATATAACCTAGTCTCCTAGCAACTTAAGAATATAACCTAGCCTCCTAGCAACTTAAGAATATAACCTAGTCTCCTAGCAACTTAAGAATATAACCTAGTCTCCTAGCAACTTAAGAATATAACCTAGCCTCCTAGCAACTTAAGAATATAACCTAGCCTCCTAG
Source organism: Procambarus clarkii (assembly GCF_040958095.1). Taxonomy (NCBI): domain Eukaryota; kingdom Metazoa; phylum Arthropoda; class Malacostraca; order Decapoda; family Cambaridae; genus Procambarus; species Procambarus clarkii. The sequence continues at coordinate 2,212,848 of NC_091242.1, read as the reverse complement.
CAACTTAAGAATATAACCTAGCCTCCTAGCAACTTAACTATATAACCTAGTCTCCAAGCAACTTAGCTATATAACCTAGTCTCCTAGCAAACTTAACTATATAACCTAGTTTCCTACCAACTTGACTATATAACCTAGTCTCCTAGCAACTTAGCTATATGACCTAGTCTCCTAGCAACTTAACTATATAACCTAGTCTCCTAGCAACTTAGCTATATAACCTAGTCTCCTAGCAACTTGACTATATAACCTAGCCTCCTAGCAACTTATATGCGCTACACTAGGCCTGGGAATATTTAAACTTGACATTAGCTTTGTTAGTCCGGACTCCATAAATGTAATAGTACAAAGAGTAGTTTACTAGGGGGGGGGGGGTCCATCACTACATATTGGTACTTTGGAGCAAATAGTTACTATAAGTACTATCCTTTCAGGAGGATGGGATGGTCTTATAGCTATCTATCTTGAGGTTCCGTCTCGCCTGAGGATGGAGTGAGGTCTCAGTCGTCCAGTAAGGGTGAAGACTCAACTTCCTGTATGGCTCACTCTCCTAGTCCCTCGAGTGGGACTTGGAGAGTCCCTGGTCATCTTAGATAGTCCCTCGAGTGGGACTTGGAGAGTCCCTGGTCATCTTAGATAGTCCCTCGAGTGGGACTTGGAGAGTCCCTAGTCACCTTAGTCCCCCTCGAGTCACTCTTCCTGTTCATCTTAGATATCTAACCCTGAACGCGACATCTAACAGGTCTCCTTAGCAACATCTATTAAGATCTTCCTCGCGACATCTGTAGTGGTATTGCTTGGCTGCTCGACTAGACCGTAAAAACATTAAAAACCTATATTCAAACATCTGTTTCTCGTACTCTAATGTCAAGACAGGTCGTCTGCCCTTAACCACACTGCGCATGCGCAAGTGTTCATAACAGCTGACATAGACAAACGGAAATGAAAGCGACATCTTTCAGCACCAAGGCGCTATAATACAGGAAATGTCGGCGCAAAGATCTTGAGGGAAAATACAGTTGAAAATACATATTTTGGAAATGAAAAAGACTTCGTCACACTGAACACTGCGGGCATGCGACGGTATAGGTTAAGTAATAATTGTAATTAAGAAGCAATAAGATGCTTATCTTAACATACTAAGAAGGTTAGGTAAGGTCGGTGTTTTCTGTGAAGCTTTTCAAGGTAAAGTAAAATATTTACAATCAATTAGTATGTCATATATGCACTTGGTGACGTCACAGTGTACATACTGCGATGAGGCTGTGGAGAGCAGCCGAAGGTGATGAGTCGTGGTGATGAGTCCTGGTGATGAGTCCTGGTGATGAGTCCTGGTGAAGCCAGGCCAGGCTAATCCTCCCAGCTTGTGGCTCCCTCCCGCCCCTTTAAGCTAGATCACTGAGCGTTGTCGGGGCTTTAGGTCAAGCCACCACCAGTCTCTGCCGGACCTCCGGTCTCTGGGGGCCTCCGGTCTCTGGCGGACCTCCGGTCTCTGGCGGACCTCCGGTCTCTGGCGGACCTCCAGTCTCTGGCGGACCTCCGGCCTCTGGCGGACCTCCGGCCTCTGGCGGACCACCGGTCTCTGGCAGACCTCCAGTCTCCGGTCTCTGGCGGACCTCCAGTCTCCGGTCTCTGGCGGACCACCGGTCTCTGGCGGACCTCCAGTCTCTGACGGACCTCCAGTCCCATGGAGAACCACGGTCACCAAATATTAGGGGAAAACTGTGCTAGACCCCTCCTCCCGTTTTCTCTAGCGGTGACTATGTTAGACAAGGAAAGACAACAAGTGAGATACTAACTACAAGACGAGCAGTGGTGGTAGGTACGGCAGCTTAACCTGCAGCACTAATTACACACCACAATAACCACTTGCAACACTAAACAATTGAATTGAGCTGCACATTACAACAAATTTAAGTAAAACAATACTTTGCACAAGAAAAATGACTTGGTAATATTATAAACCCATTAATCACTATCATTCCAGAGTAAAGTAGGAAGCAATATTAGCAGAGTAAGAGTCTAATCACCATAGAAGCATCGGTCGTCTGCCCAGAGGTCAGGGTGATGACCTATTGATGGTTTCTGGATTTCAACACTTGAATTGTTAGTGTGTTATCGCACCTGACCTTTGACCTGGTAGTGACCTCCCCCCCCTCTCTCCCCGGGGGACCTGTACTTTGATAACACGTGTAATCCTCTGTGGTGGCGCACATGTTATCTTACTACAGGGTGCTTCACTCACAGAGTGGCACTACACAATCCCCTGGTGCTTCAACCGTAGTTCTGTAGTTACTGATCAGGAGCCAGATTCACGAAGCAGTTACGCAAGCACTTACGAATCTGTACATCTTTCCTCGATCTTTGACGGCTTTGTTTACATTTATTAAACAGTTTACAAGCATGAAAACTTGCCAATCAACTGTTGTTATTGTTATAAACAGCCTCCTGGTGCTTCGGAGCTCATTAACTGTTGTAATCATTGTAAACAAAGCCGGAAAAGATTGAGAAAAGATGGACAGGTTCGTAAGTGCTTGCGTAACTGCTTCGTGAATCTGGGCCCCAGATCAAAATACTTCCCACCGGGAACAAATTTCCCTTCACTATCGACCCAAAAGGTCAACACAAATCACTGTAATTACCTCACAATCACAACACTATCCGGATCACCGATTACATTACAAAATACCTTTCCTCACATTACTCCAAAAAGTTACTTTGATAACATTACTCCCCCCAAAAAACTGACTCTGATTACACGAGACTTTGATTAATTCGTGCCACTGATTACGATAGTTAGCAAAATGTAGAGGATAGTTTTATAGTGCTAGTTGTTAATTGTTAATTGGCAGTACACGCACGGCTGCCTCAGGCCGTCATTGGCATCCCTAATGACACTGTATTTGTGACTGTAATGTGTATTAATTACACATATTTCAAACCTATGTAGATGTAATTAACTGTTTCCTCTGACGTCATGATATGTAACAGCTGATATTTTATCTCTATTATTATTATTATTACACACAGATATTACAATAACGTGAAATATAAAATGAAAAAAATTCTCAGGGGCCTTGAATAGGGTTCGAAGTTACCCGTTGGATGTTCTCAGACGCGTTCTAGTCAACTGTAGTGTCAACTGTACTCACCTAGTTGTACTCACCTAGTTGTGTTTGCGGGGGTTGAGCTCTGGCTCTTTGCTCCCGCCTCTCAACCGTCAATCAACAGGTGTACAGATTCCTGAGCCTACTGGGCTCTATCATATCTACACTTGAAACTGTGTCTGTCAACTGAAGCATGTCATGGTACAGTTGACTAGAGTGCGTCTGGGAACATCCTGTGCATAGGTTCGAACTCAATTCAAAAC
>NC_091242.1:2196978-2204478 GCF_040958095.1 Procambarus clarkii | reverse complement strand
AGGAATTTTGACTTTCGTTTCAGGCTTCGCATGTTGGCCAACAGTACTAGATCTTACAATATTGGAAAATAACAGATGAGATCTGGGGCTAGTTGATGCATAATGTCAGAGAAAGAGAGACAATCGACTTGAGAATGGTCCAGGACGGACCGAAACGTCGTCGTCCCTTCACCTTCTAGTGTGTGGTCTGGTCAACAAAGAGAGAGACTAGCAGCTACCCAGCAGACACTAGCTTGGCCTTCAAGATGCTAATTACTGAGCCAGACACCCTGCCCCATATCCACGCCCCCCCCCCCTTATCTTGAGATGATTTCGGGGCTTTTAGTGTCCTCGCGGCCCGGTCCTCGACCAGGCCTCCACCCCCAGGAAGCAGCCCGTGACAGCTGACTAACACCCAGGTACCTATTTTACTGCTAGGTAACAGGGGCATAGGGTGAAAGAAACTCTGCCCATTGTTTCTCGCCGGCGCCTGGGATCGAACCCAAGACCACAGGATGACAAGTCCCGGGTGCTGTCCGCTCGGCCGACCGGCTCCCTAGTACCAGTTCTTGCCTATCTACCTGTAATATTGCAATAATTAAACCAACAACCAACATACACAAATATTACATTAGCAAGACTAATAAATAATATTGACAATATCATTCACCTCATCACACACGTGCATTAAACATCTGAAGATTAGCACCAAGACGTCAGTAAACGAAACTAGGTGTTTTAAACACCTGAACACTACAAACAACCGCCATGAAGCAAAAAAAAATGAGAGCATTAAACACCTGAAGATATCAAACAAGGCATCAGAGAGAGGGTAGAGTGGTTGGTGGGAGGTCTTGCACAGGGTGATTATCTCTCGCAAGCCCCCAAGAGTCCAACTTGAAACACTTGCCTCAAGACGGAACCAAAATAAGCAAACATTCTCTGGCGAACACGAGGAAGTGCATCGGGGCTTGATACATAAGCAGCGAACATAGTGTTTGAGGAGGAGATTGGAGTCCACGGCGAGGGCACAGCGGAGGGAATACTGCTGTTTCTCATGTATATATAAATTATTGCTCGCTTTTGATTTATTGTTAGTATTTTATTTAGTTTGTTTTTATTGATATGTGTAGTGGGGATATGTTTATGCTGCTCTGTGGGTGCTCTGTGGCTGCTCTGTGGCTGCTCTGTGGCTGCTCTGTGGCTGCTCTGTGGCTGCTCTGTGGCTGTTTACTACACCCTTCACCTCTATATATTCTATATATTTGACTCCTGTAAGACATTAAGATAAAAAAACTAATTCGCTACCCTTCCCTTGCCCCTATAACCTTCTCCCTCCTACACTCTCTCCCTTACTCACCCTCTCCTTCTTACGCTCTCTCCCCTACTTTCCCGAATATAATCACCCCTACCCTCTCTCCCCCCCTACACACTCACCCCCCCTCTACACCCTCTCCACTATACCGTTTCTCAGACCACCCTCTCTCTCCCCCCTTCAACTCCCTCCCCCTACACCCACTCCATCTACACCCTCTAGGTCTATAAATACTGTTATTATAGGCCATAACGTGGCGAAAGGGGACCTAAGGATTGATGCACGCGCGCGCGTGTGTGTGTGTGTGTGTGTGTGTGTGTGTGTGTGTGTGTGTGTGTGTGTGTGTGTGTGTGTGTGTGTGTGTCTGTGTGTGTGTCTGTGTGTGTGTAATTACCTAAGTGTAGTTACAGGATGAGAGCTACGCTCGTGGTGTCCCGTCTCCCCAGCACTCTTTGTCATATAATAATATGTGTGTGTGTGTGTGTGTGTGTGTGTGTGTGTGTGTGTGTGTGTGTGTGTGTGTGTGTGTGTGTGTCTGTGTGTGTGACACAGATGCAAGTGACCAATCATCAAAAATTACGAACACTGCACATTTAATCCAATGTTACGCGCCCATCCGGCTGTTGCAAAGCTCTATTGCTGATTATTTTGTTTGTAAAATGGTGGCGTTGGCCGCCCTCGGAATGTTTGTGGAATATCACGTAAAAACAATGACTACGAACAAGAAAAATACTTCAAACAAATAAACAACGATAAATATACACGAAGAAATATACTTTTGGCATGCAAGAAACACACACACACACACACACACACACACAAAGAGGTCACTTTGGTCACTCTGACCAAAGAGCCAGAGCTCAACCCCCGCAAGCACAATTAGGTGAGTACACACACACACACACACACACACACACACACACACACACACACACACACACACACACACACACAGTGTGTGTGTGTGTGTGTTCAGTGTCAGAGTAGTTAACGGATGGAATGCATTAGGCAGTGATGTGGTGGAGGCTGACTCCATACACAATTTCAAATGTAGATATGATAGAGCCCAATAGGCTCAGGAATCTGTACACCAGTTGATAGACAGTTGAGAGGCGGGAACAAAGAGCCAGAGCTCAACCCCCGCAAACACAAATAGGTGAGTACACACACACACACACACATAAGGCTGGTATACAAGCTGGAGAAACAGGCAAGAATAATGGTAAGGAGCTCCAGTGGATAAATGGGTACCTAAGCAATAGGAAGCAGAGAGTTACTGTGAGGGATGAGACCTCATATTAGCCAGTGGAGTCCCACAGGGCTTTGTACTCGGACATATCCTGTTTCTGATATACGTAAATGATCTTCCAGAGGATATAGACTCATTCCTCTCAACGTTTGCTGATGATGTCAAAATTATGAGAAAGATTAGGACAGAGGAGGACAGTATGAGGCTTCAAGAAGACCTGAACAAACTGAAGGAATGGTCCAACAAATGGTTGTTAGAGTTTAACCCGAGTAAATGTAATTTAATGAAACTAGGTGTACGGAGCAGGAGTAGATATGATAGAGCCCAATAGGCTCAGGAACCTGCACACCCGTTGAATGACAGTTGACAAGCAGTACCAAAGAGCCGAAGCTCAACCTCCTCAAGCACAACCAGCTGAATACAACACGGTGAGTACACACACTGCGGGCTATGTCGCAGGAATCATTTCAGAGTAAAGAAAACAGTGGCTGTGATTTACAATCCTCCAGGGTACCACAGAACCAGACTAGAATACGAGCAGGTAACCAGAGCGTGCATAAATATCATACATAGTGTAGCTGAATTGTTCCTAAGACTGAGAGCAACGCTACTGGTAACGACGGTGTTCAGTCACGGGCATACTACTTGGGAAGGAAAAGAGAACACACCCACGGACCGAGAGAACACACCCCCGGACCAAGAGAACAGACCCCCGGACCGACAGAACACACCCCCGGACCGAGAGAACACACCCCCGGACCAAGAGAACACCTCCCCGGACCGAGAGAACACGTCCACGGACCGAAAGAACACCCCCGGACCGACAGAACACCCCCACAGACCGAAAGAACACACCCACAGACCGAGAGAACACCTCCCCGGACCGAGAGAACACACCCACAGACCGAGAGAACAACCCCCCGAACCGAGAGAACACCCACGGACCGAGAGAACACCTCCCCGGACCGAGAGAACACCCCCCCCCGAACCGAGAGAACACCCCACGGACCGAGAAAACACCCCCCGGACCGAGAGAACACCTCCCGGACCGAGAGAACACCTCCCGGACCGAGAAAACACCCCCCGGACCGAGAGAACACCTCCCCGGACCGACAGAACACCCCCCCCGGACCGAGAGAACACCCCACGGACCGAGAGAACACCTCCCGGACCGAGAAAACACCCCCCGGACCGAGAGAACACCTCCCCGGACCGACAGAACACCCCCCCCCCCCGGACCGAGAGAACACCCCACGGACCGAGAGAACACACCCCCGGACAGAGAGAACACACAAGGAAGCTAGAAATTATGTATCTGAGCCACAGGGACTTGACGATACACTTCCTCGCTGAGACGACAAGAAGAAGCCGAACAAACTGGAAGGAACAAGTAGGAAAGACTATTTTTCCTTCGCTGTTTTTTTTTTCCTCCAAGCAGTCAAGAAACAATGGGGTTGAGAAACATTATATTGACCGACAGTGTGAGAGGTAGCGACAGGAGCTCGAGCTTAGTCCCGCAAGCTTTGTTAGGAATCTTTAACCTTAGAGTTAGAAGTGAGTCGTGTGTAGAGAAGCCAGGAGAGCAGAGAAATAAAGAGAGGAAAGAGGAAGAGAGGGAGAGAAGGAGGGAGAGAAGGAGGGAGGGAAGGAGGGAGAGAAGGAGGGAGGGAAGGAGGAAGGGAAAGAGGAAGGGAGAGAAGGAGGGAGAGAAGGAGAAAGAGAGGGAAGGATTGAGATAGTGAGAAATAAATAAATAAATATATATATATATATATATATATATATATATATATATATATATATATATATATATATATATATATATATATATATCATAAACATAGTCAATATCATCGAATTCTATTTTGAATCATTTTTAGCAACAAATTGAGGTTGCACTTTGCAGATTGAACATTTGCAAAATTCGTCCAAAACAGTTTTTCATTAATTTTTTAGGTTGTCAGTTTTAGAACAAAAGATATATATATAAAAATAGATCTGTGGATTATTTTTGGTGTTGGAAACCCAATAGTCACTCGAGGGTTTCAAGATAATAGTCCCGTGTGTGGAGTGGTCGGTGCTTTTTCACTACTCTATTGGAGCTCTACTCTACTCTACTCCTCTACTTCTCTACTATAGTGAGGCTGAGCCAGGGAGCCCAGCGCTCTGGCTACGTCCATGGGACACAGGGAGCTCCAGGTGGAACACAGATACGACACAGGGAGCTCCAGGTGGAACACAGATGGGATACAAGGAGCTCCAGGTGGAACACAGATTGGACACAGGGAGCTCCAGGTGGAACACTGTTGGGACACAGGGAGCTCCAGGTGGAACACTGATGGGACACAGGGAGCTCCAGGTGGAACACTGATGGGACACAGGGAGCTCCAGGTGGAACACAGATGGGACACAGGGAGCTCCAGGTGGAACACAGATGGGATACAAGGAGCTCCAGGTGGAACACAGATTGGACACAGGGAGCTCCAGGTGGAACACTGTTGGGACACAGGGAGCTCCAGGTGGAACACTGTTGGGACACAGGGAGCTCCAGGTGGAACACTGATGGGACACAGGGAGCTCCAGGTGGAACACTGATGGGACACAGGGAGCTCCAGGTGGAACACAGATGGGACACAGGGAGCTCCAGATAGAACACAGATGGGACACAGGGAGCTCCTGGTGGAACACAGATGGGACACAGGGAGCTCCTGGTGGAACACAGATGGGACACAGGGAGCTCCAGATGGAACACAGATGGGACACAGGGAGCTCCAGGTGGAACACAGATGGGACACAGGGAGCTCCAGGTGGAACACAGGTGGGACACAGGGAGCTCCAGATAGAACACAGATGGGACACAGGGAGCTCCTGGTGGAACACAGATGGGACACAGGGAGCTCCAGATAGAACACAGATGGGACACAGGGAGCTCCTGGTGGAACACAGATGGGACACAGGGAGCTCCAGGTGGAATGTGTCCACATAATACAGTGTGGGGATCTGGAGTAGGTGTGGAGTGTGTGGAGTAGGAATAATATAAAGGATTCAGTGGTAAGATGAGTGGGACCATCAGTCTGTATGATTTTGTGTTTATGTATCATGTGGCCAGTGTCAATTTCTTTTAACAATGTGCCAGAAAGCTTTGTATGTATCTCGTGCCCAAATTTAATGTGTAGTGTATCCGTCAGACCGCGTTTATGTTATGCCTCTTAAACACCATAAAACAAAGAGGAAGACAGACACAGACACACACCCAGGAGTTCTATATTCCAAGTATTATGGTGTTTAATTAGGAACAATGTAAGTAAAATATGGCATGTTAGGACCGTAGACTTATACGTGAAACTAAGTTTTTGCTTTGCAATTACTTTATTCACTCTCGTATTCTTGAAGATATCCTCACAGTGTACCAAAAATTTGCCAGTGCAGGCTACTAAACATATGGCTCTGTATGACTAACCATCCTGCGAGATGGGGACTTGTATTACCACTGCTACCTTATTCAATCTTGTGGTGTTGATATCCTCAAAATGCATCCGGAGTCTGCCAGTGCAGACTGCCTATCACGTGCCTCTGTATGACTAACCATCCTGTGTGATGGGGATTTCTTAGCATCACCTAGTTAGCTTTTTTGACACACTGTACTCCACTTCATATAGTCTAGGGCAGCTGCACTAATGCAGATATACCTAATGTGTTAATAAAAAAAAAATCAATTTTTTTCAATTTTTACACAGCTAAAAATAGACTGACATAGTTCGCCATGAACGACCACTACACAAACTTTAGAAACAGATGTGGGTACCCACATGAGTAATGAGACGGTAGAGTGTACCCAACAGAGTAACAAAATGGAACTTAAAGGAATATCAGCCAGAAGTAGTACGCGACTTAAGTGGAAAGCACCATTCTCACTACTGAACCAGTGATTTCTGGGACAAATTTATGCTCCTGTAGAGGGTCTCAAGAGACACTTGTTGTTGTTATAGATTCATCTACTGGGAACAAGCTCCAAGTAGCACGGGCTATGGTGAGCCCGTAGTGGACTTACCTGGCACAGTAGCGGGGCTGTAAGAGACTCTACCAGGCTGGGTACGTTGTCATCACTGATTACAAATTCCTCTTCGTGAATTACTGGGCCCTCGTTTAATAGAACCTTTGTAAGATCATTCCATAAATCAGGCCGAGCAGCCAGCGACCCGCCTTCCCGGGTACTTGGAGATAATGTCTCAGCATCAGGGAACCTTTCTTATGTCCCATGATGCTGTGACAGACAGCATTGTGCTGCACGGAAATTGATGCTGCATTATTCTCACCTTCAGATCAAGAAGCTTAAGCAACATATCAATAACCTTGAGCAACAGATCAACAAGCTTGAAAAATAACCCGATAAGCTGGAGCAACAGATTAGCAAGATGGAGCAACAGATTAGCAAGATGGAGGAGCAGATCGATAAGATGAAGAAACACATCAGTAAGATGGAGCAACAGATCAATAAACTTATCTGGGGGTTATCTTGAGATGATTTCGGAGCTAAGCGTCCCCGCGGCCCGGTCCTCGACCAGGCCTCTTTTTTTGTTATACACCACCCCCCTCCCCCCAGGAAGAAGCCCGTACCAGCTGTCCAACACCCAGGTACCTATTTACTGCTAGGTAACAGGGACATCAAGGCGAAAGAAACTCTGCCTATTTGTTTCCGTCTTCACCGGGGATCGGACCCGGAACCTCAGGACTACGAATCCCAAGCGCTGTCCACTCAGCTATCAGGCTCCATGGCTTAAGCAACAGAGGCAGTACAAAAATGCATAATAAACGCATTTAGGAGTTTTGTGAAAATCTACAGACCGACACAGATGATACAATACAAGGAGAAGACCCACCGTAAGTGTACCGAGAGAGAGAGAGAGAGAGAGAGAGAGAGAGAGAGAGAGAGAGAGAGAGAGAGAGAGAGAGAGAG
>NC_091242.1:2179478-2194478 GCF_040958095.1 Procambarus clarkii | reverse complement strand
ATACCTTAGACAACGAGGTTGTGTGTGTGTGTGTGTGTGTGTGTGTGTGTGTGTGTGTGTGTGTGTGTGTGTGTGTGTGTGTGTGTGTGTGTGTGTGTGTTCACCTAGTTGTGCTTGCGGGGATTGAGCTCTGCTCTTTCGGCCCGCCTCTCAACTGTCAATCAACTGCTTACTAACTACTATTTTTTTCTCCACACCACACACACCCCAGGAAGCAGCCCGTGGCAACTGACTAACTCCCAGGTACCTATTTACTGCTAGGTAACAGGGGCATTCAGGGTGAAAGAAACTTTGCGCATATTAAATCCATCAAAATCGGTCGAATATTTACTAAACAGATTAAACAGAAGAAAAAATCCATTTGACGATGGGATTTACAAGCGAGTCGATGTGCTCTGAGGAATAAATCTCCAGGATTTAAAAACACCTTTCCATGTAGCTGTGCTAAGTAATTACACGTTAATCCCTACTTTATGGTCGTTCCCAGCCGGAACGTCATCGGCGGGGCTCGTTTAATGCCTGTGTCTCACGTCAAACATTGAAATCTGCAAGGAATCCTTCATTACTTAATGAAGTAGGTAATCCTTTAAGGTCTACCTGTCTTGGGGGGATTACCTTAGTTAAAACACGGGTTCCGGACCACAAATCAATTCACTTGGAACACTGGACACTGAGATGGCTTCTTGTTAAGTGATCTTGCAGTTAACATGCATACCTTGCCTTGCATTGCTAACATCAGCTCCATTGCCAATGATAGTTTAAACTGAGAGAAGAGATAGAGAGATGCAGACAGAGACTGAGACAGAGTGCGGCTTGTTCTGTCCCATGTCGCCTGTCACCTCACTTTGTCACGTGTATCACACTCTCCCCCTTCCCAACTACTTGGGCTAGACGGTAGAGCGACGGTCTCGCTTCATGCAGATCGGCGTTCAATCCCCGACCGTCCAAGTGGTTGGGCACCATTCCTTTCCCCTCATCCCATCCCAAACCCTTATCCTGACCCCTTCCCAGTGCTATATAGTCGTAATGGCTTGGCATTTACCCCCCCCCTGATAATTCCTTCCTTCCCTCTCTTCCCCCCCCCCCCCTCTTCCCTCCCCCCTCCCCCCTTTATCTCTCACTCCTCACCTCTCCCTCACTACAATAAGGAACTATTAAAACATTACTGACACTTCATGGCAGCATCTAGGAATTAATTAATTTCCCCTCAGGTGTCGCCACCATGTATGACAAAAAATACCCGCCATTGTTAGGGAAGTTTTATGGGAGGGGAAAAAGTTGGTGGATATTAATACGGGACGCTGGCCCGAAGCCCTTGTTTTGTTTGCTTGTTTTCTTGTCATTGTTTTCTCTGTCTTTGTGGCCGGTTGCCTTGTGATAAACGCTGCACTTCCTGTCAGCTGTGTGCGAGTCCTTGATGGGGTTAATAGAATCTTGGGGGAATTAATTTAAGTTGGTGAGTGCTTCCTTCCTTGCTTAATCCCTCCCTCCCTCTTTCCAATTTTTCTTCCCTATCTCCTTCCTTCTTCCCTTCCTTCTTCCCTTCCTTTCCTCCCTCGTTCCTTTCATCTTTTCCCATCAACATCCTCCCCCCTACCTCTTATTCTTATAAATCAATAAACGCTGCCTTGATGCCCCACGGGGAGGGGGGGGGGGGTAGAATGCCCCACGGGAAGGAGGGTAGAATGCCCCACGGGGAGGAGGGTAGAATGCCCCACGGGGAGGAGGGTAGAATGCCCCACGAGGGGTAGAATGCCCCACATGGGAGTAGAATGCCCCACAGGGGGTAGAATGCCCCACAGGGGGGGTAGAATGCCCCACAGGGGGGGGTAGAATGCCCCACAGGGGGGTAGAATGCCCCACAGGGGGTAGAATGCCCCACAGGGGGGGTAGAATGCCCCACAGGGGGGGTAGAATGCCCCACAGGGGGTAGAATGCCCCACAGGGGGGGTAGAATGCCCCACAGGGGGTAGAATGCCCCACAGGGGGGGTAGAATGCCCCACAGGGGGGGTAGAATGCCCCACAGGGGGGTAGAATGCCCCACCACGGGGGGTAGAATGCCCCACAGGGTGGGAAGTGAAATAGTCTACACTGTATTTTTCAGTACGAAAATAACGCACTTGGCGGGTAACTGTTAACTACTAGAACACTTGGGAACGTTCACTCGTTACAGTGACAGACACAGGTGAGAACAGGTGTGGGAGAGGCACACCTGTTCCCACCTGTGACACACCTCCACCCACTGCCACTCTTACTCAACACCCTCATAACATTCATCACGAAAACAGTCTGGTTACGCAACGATCGAGTGTAGTGAGAATGAGAATGTTGTAAATGTTGCCCAACAACGTTTCCTTCCCATTTATCTGTGGCATTTCCGCAAAGTAGAATGATTCTACTTTGCTCTGATGAAGGCGAATTAAGCCGAAAACGCGTTTAGAATTCTCTATTTTTCACCTGTGTTTTTTTTCAGCACACACACACTCACACACACACACACACACACACACACACACACACACACACATACACACACATACACACACACACACACACACACACACACACACACACACACACACACACACACACACACACACACACACACACACACACACACACACACACGTATATATATATATATATATATATATATATATATATATATATATATATATATATATATATATATATATATATATATATATATATATAAATAAACTTTATTTTGTACGTACTAAATAAAGTATTTTAAGCATATTATAATACCTAAAATACTTTATTTTCACTTTGGTTCGCTAGTTTGGGGTTACGGTAGAGTAAATCTCTCACCGAACACAGAGAGCGGGGTATGAGCGACTGGAATGGTCGTGTTAGACAATTTCGGAGCCCATCTGTTTTCTGAGCCAACCTGTAGAGAGACGCACGGCGCCCGGGGGAGGCTCGGTTGTCTCAGAGCAGACGAAGCACCTGGTTACACTATCACCAAGAATTTCAGAGGTTAGGAGATTAGACATAGCCGAAGCACTACATATCAAGCACGCTCCTCTGACTATCATTTGAGTCATCTTAAACTTCTATATTCTATTATCTATGAGATAATCTGCGTACGTACGTTACGCTCCGTACGGTCATTACGCTACGTACGTTATCTATCTACGTACGTTCGTTACGCTCTGTACGTTTGTTACGCTACGTACGTTCGTTTCGCTACATACGTTTGTTACGCTACGTACGTTTGTTACGCTACGTACGTTTGTCACGCTACATATGTTTGTTACGCTACGTACGTTATCTATCTTCGTACGTTCTATTATCTACAAGATCAAAATACAACTTCTACCTTACACCACATCTATTTTTCCAGCACTGAGAATGCAGATCAAGATCACTGAGTCCCGTCCACTGGGTAACACCTAATGTTATCCTAGAAGACATTTATATAGTCATGAGCTTATGATCAATATTCACTCTCTGCCTAGTCCAACAACTTGCACTGAATGGTCCAGCAGAGATGCTTGCCACAGGGCTGCCATCAACGCTTGCCACAGAGCTGCCATCAACGCTTGCCACAGGCCTGCCATCAACGCTTGCCACAGGGCTGCCATCAACGCTTGCCACAGAGCTGCCATCAACGCTTGCCACAGAGCTGCCATCAACGCTTGCCACAGGGCTGCCATCAACGCTTGCCACAGGGCTGCCATCAACGCTTGCCACAGAGCTGCCATCAACGCTTGCCACAGGGCTGCCACCAACGCTTGCCACAGGGCTGCCATCAACGCTTGCCACAGGGCTGCCACCAACGCTTGCCACAGGGCTGCCATCAACGCCTGCCACAGAGCTGCCATCAACGCTTGCCACAGGCCTGCCATCAACGCTTGCCACAGGGCTGCCATCAACGCTTGCCACAGGGCTGCCATCAACGCAAGCATCAACGATACCATCAATAACGGGCTTACATCACTTCTGCCACATTTCCTTCGCCAATATTGAAATCCGTTTTGAACTAATCAATAAGACACTCGCCCTCTGCCATGTTACACTCAGGGCAGCTCAGCATTGTCGGCACGGCTCCAGTACCATGAGAGCTGGTCCATCTTGTGCAGCTGCCCTGAGTGCTTGGTGCACAGCTTCCCCTGGGTGCTTGGTGCACAGCTGGCCCTCGCTGCTTGGTGCACAGCTTCCCCTGGGTGCTTGGTGCACAGCTGGCCCTCGCTGCTTGGTGCACAGCTTCCCCTGGGTGCTTGGTGCACAGCTGGCCCTCGCTGCTTGGTGCACAGCTTCCCCTGGGTGCTTGGTGCACAGCTGGCCCTCGCTGCTTGGTGCACAGCTTCCCTTGGGTGCTTGGTGCACAGCTGGCCCTCGCTGCTTGGTGCACAGCTTCCCCTGGGTGCTTGGTGCACAGCTGGCCCTCGCTGCTTGGTGCACAGCTTCCCCTGGGTGCTTGGTGCACAGCTGGCCCTCGCTGCTTGGTGCACAGCTTCCCCTGGCTGCTTGGTGCACAGCTGCCCTGGGCGCTCAGTGCTCAGCTGCTAGCTCTACTAGTCACCATAGCAACAGAAGTAGTACCAATAATGGGTTTGCATTATTAACAATAACAATAATAATCACCACAAAAAAAATCCCAATGGCGATATATATGACTGGGAAAATCATTTTGGGGCAATGCGGTGACTCGAACCGTCGTTCTGGGATTCCCAGACACCTGCCTTAACTCACTCAGCCACGATAGGACAAAGGCCAGTCAACCCGGAGCTTTACTGAATTCAATGGGAGATTCAGAGACCCAAACCGGTGCCCAAGCAAGATTTTAAGATTTTACGACAGCTTGATGAAGATGGTGATGGCACTGATCAAGAAGATGGTGATGGTGAGGGTGAAGATGGTGATGCTACCGGTAATGTTGGTAATACAGTATCTCACAGCTCGTGGAGGTGGAAGACAAAAGAATTATTTCTTCAGTGTTGAGTTTAATGGTCAGCTCGGCTGTCTCTCTGGCGTGGCACCTCATCCATCACCCCAGTGGAACACCCTAGAGGGAAGGGGGGATGGAAGGGAGGGGGGAGGGAAGGGAACGGGATGGAGAAGAGCGGGTGAGGAGACGAGGTGAGGACAATTTCTGGGACAGGAAGTGGAAAAGGGACATGAAAGAAAAGTCTAAAAGGGTAAATAATGGAATAACGGAAAGTTATACACATTGATAAATAGGCAACAATCTTTTTTTTCCTCTCTCTCTCTCTCTCTCTCTCTCTCTCTCTCTCTCTCTCTCTCTCTCTCTCTCTCTCTCTCTCTCTCTCTCTCTCTCTCTCTCTCTCTCCCACACCAGACAAACCAACACATGTAACAAGCGTTAACCAAGAACTTTTCTTCCTAAATATTTTCCTCCCCTGAAGCCGAGATGGTAAGAGAGAGAGAGAGAGGAATAAACTTTTAATTAACTGATCCTGGCACTTTCAGACCTTCCAGGCACTTTCAGACCTTCCAGGCACTTTCAGACCTTCCAGGCACTTTCAGACCTTCCGGAAACCTGCGAACCATCCACACATTTCTGGATTATCCTCCAGTAACTGCTTCACCTTCCAGCACCTACTTCCTGGACACTTATAATAATTTCCTTCACGCAGGAAACACCAGTTTTGCATAATATTTCCTCGCTTATTTACCGAGTGTTCATGGTCCGTTCAAATACATATTCTTCTGAAAACATTTTTTAGAGTTTTACGTCAAAGACAAGAGGTCAGATTTGCGTGACATGTCTTACTATAACACTGTTTTGACCACACCCAGTTTCAGGCCAAAATATTCAGTCACCTTTTCATTGCGTTTTCAAAAGAGTTATTATTTGTACTGATAAGTGCGCTATTGTATTTCATTCTCATTATATATATATATATTCCGCCGAGCATCTGAAAAATATCAGTTTCTAAGGAGGTTTACCCTGCTGTGAGTAGCAGCCGAGGCGCAGACCAGCTGTGTTTCTGTTACAGTACATATTCTTAGTGGTTTCCCCAGCACGTATTCTTAGTGGCTGGAGACTCAGAGGTCAAACAACCAACAGGTGTTTCTTGCCACACAGACAGAGCTTCTTAGAAGAGAGTGAACAAGAGCGACGGGAAGATGAGCAAAATATCTAGCCACAGTGTTCCAGAAGTCATCTTAGTGTTCACCAATGAGCCAAGTTACCTCGTCTTGAGGGAAGAGAAGACAGTCCCTCCCCACCAACCCCCGCTACCTTCCCCGCCGACAGCTCCCAAGCATCAGGCGTCTGGAACGCCTCTCTAAATGGAAAAAAAAAACCTGAGGATATCTTGTTTTCACTGGAAAATCCATTTCACACAATATGAAGAAAAATACTCATTGAAATAAACTGGAAGTTTCGCAATCTTTTCAGGTGATGTGGAAAGATGGTTCAGACTCTGGCTTTGAAGGGACGAGTGGCCTCTGAACGATAGCCGGTCTGAATAGGACCAGGTGATCACAGATAATGGTCTCATTACCGGGGGCTTCAGCGGCCACCCAACCAGGGATCTGTTTTGATGGCCCAGAGCAGATTACTGCCGCAGACACTCTAACAGCCTCGTTATCACCGAGGGGGGGTTGTTGCTGTAGCTCTCTAGCCCCCCCTCCACTGTCTGCTCCAGTTTGGTCTATGTGTCTTCTACCTCTTCTGCTCAGCTTTATGTGATTGTTTTAATAACTTTTGTTTCCTGACGCACCTGCGTCCGTTTTCGTGCTATTTTAAAACAATGACACATAATGTAATATGTAATCTAATTTTGTATAATCTTACATGTTTCATGACATCAAACTATTTTATAATAATTACACATCCTGATATCCTGATATATACATAATTCGTTTCAGAACAAAGGAAGATTTTGCTTCTTATATTATTGGTCTGACGCGAGAGGCCTATCTCAGGAAAAACTAAAAAATTGTTTATTGAGTAATTCCAAGCACTAATTGGTAGCCTAATGGTTAACTGATAGGCTAAGGTTATTGTTAATAATAAGGAGACTTAGATGGTGACTAGAGACACAAATGAGTCAGCGAGAGGTGAGGAAGGTGAGTCAGAGGTGAGAAAGAACTTCTTCACTGTCAGTCGTCAGCAAGTGTAATGAGATAGACATTGATGCTAACTCAGTACTCATCTTTATAGTAATTATGACAAGAATGACGTAGGGACTGAGCACACACACACACACACACACACACACACACACACACACACACACACACACACACACACACACACACACACATATACACACACACACACACACACACACACACACACAGGAATGTAGATATGACAGATCCCACTAGGCTCAGGACTCTGTACACCAGTTGATTGACGGTCGAGAAGCGGGACCAAAGAGCCAGAGCTTAACCCCGCCAAGCACCACTAGGTGAGTACACGGGACAGACGCATCTCTGAGATAACCCCTCCTCCCCCCCCAACCCCCCACAACAGTGGACATTGACATTTACATGACATTTCCCCAGACACCGAATGTCCAGACCGTTCAGTCCGGGCCATGCCAGCCTTTTCCTGACGCCATGGCTGCTGGTTTTATAGTAGTGGATGACGGGTGGATGACGGGTGACGGGTGAGATGATGTGCGGAGACAGAGAGAGACAGAGACACATAATCATTCTGGGAGAAGAGAGAGAGCGACCTTCAGAGGAAGTGAGGGCCGCTTCTCTGAAGGTCTACATAATACAGGGGTCACTCAGGTATGTGTCAAGTGACCTTAAGAGTACACACACACACACACACACACACACACACACACACACACACACACACACACACACACACACACACACACACACACAGTTTGGTGAATGAAATTGTTTATATCTGTGGGAGTATTTCCATGTAAAGTGGGAGTCAATTGGCTACTGAATATACCCTCCCTCCCTCCCTCCCTCCCTCACTCTCTCTCTGTCTCTCTCTCTCTCTCTCTCTCTCTCTCTCTCTCTCTCTCTCTCTCTCTCTCTCTCTCTCTCTCTCTCTCTCTCCACATATATTTCACTTCGTAGCATTATGATACAATGGAGGTACCGTCGGTGACATCAGGCTGCACAAGGACAACAAGAACACTTTGATGTCATTGTGCTTCTCCAGGCGAGCTGGAACACTTTGTCCCATCAACCAAATGGAGCCCAAATGGCTCCACCGCGCACCCAAACAAGATCCAGCGGCCTCGATATGAGACCTCAAATGTACACACACACACACACATTATACATTTATGAACTCAAAGGTTCACAATGATGTATTTAGTAATAATGATGTATTTAGTTGAAATACATCATTGTGAACACAATACACGTACACGGAGGATAATGACAATAATGAGAGTTGAACTCAGGGTCCAGTGAGTTCAGAGTGAACGCAAGGTTAAAGTTCACTTTGTACATAGTAACATGATAGTGGAACACTGGTTGGTTTGAAGCCTATATATATGGGGGAGTTTGGTGGGATATAAATAGGGGCTCCCTCGTATGGGTCAATAGGGGCTGCCACGTATGGGTCAATAGAAGCTGCCTCGTATGGGTCAATAGAAGCTGCCTCGTATGGGTCAATAGGGGCTGCCACGTATGGGTCAATAGAAGCTGCCTCGTATGGGTCAATAGAAGCTGCCTCGTATGGGTCAATAGGGGCTGCCACGTATGGGTCAATAGAAGCTGCCTCGTATGGGTCAATAGAAGCTGCCTCGTATGGGTCAATAGAAGCTGCCTCGTATGGGTCAATAGGGGCTGCCACGTATGGGTCAATAGAAGCTGCCTCGTATGGGTCAATAGAAGCTGCCTCGTATGGGTCAATAGAAGCTGCCTCGTATGGGTCAATAGCCTTCTGCAGTTTCTTCTGTTTTATTATATTGTTATTGATAGCATAATGGTTAATTTGTACCAATTAGATCTAGCAGTGGTGGATTACTAAGTGCCTCACCCCCACCCCCCCTTGTCACCTGTAGCTGTCTGTTCCTTGTATCTCTGGTTGCAAGGCGAGACCAGTCACTCGTTCCCTTGTTTCGTTTACCAGTTAGTTCAGCATACCGTAATCACCTTTATCATGGTTCCTATCAAGACGAGGCTGTTAGAGAGACGGGTAGTCTGCGGGAGTCACCAGGGGCCAGATTCACAAAAGCACTTACGCAAGCACTTACGAACGTGTCCATCTTTCCACAATCTTTGGCAGCTTTGGTTACATTTATTAAACAGTTTACAAGGATGAAAACTTGCCAATTAACTGTTATTATTGTTATAAACAGCCTCCTGGTGCTTCGGAGCTCATTAACTGTTTAATAATTGGAAACAAAGCCGCCAAAGATTGAGAAAAGATGTACAGGTTCGTAAGTGCTTGCGCGTAAGTGCTTTCGTGAATCTGGCCCCAGGTCGGGGGCCATCATAACAGATCCCTGGTTGGGTGGCTGCTGGAGCCTCCGGTAATGAGGCAATTTGGTCCTATTCAGACAGCTGTCGTTCAGCGGTCAGTCGTCGCTTCAAATCAGGAATTCGCAGTTGCTTATTACATCACCGGAAAAGACTGTGAAGTTATATTTTAATGTAGGATATTGTCAATTGGTACTTGTAGCTATCTTACCGCTAGGGACCAAACTGGCCTGCTGCGTTATCCTCCTCATTGGATATCTATTCCTGAGGGCAGTATTAGGATAGCTGTCGGTGTGGGAGGATAGTTGTCGGTGTGGGAGGATAGCTGTCGGTGTGCGAGGATAGCTGTCGGTGTGCGAGGATAGCTGTCGGTGTGCGAGGATAGCTGTCGGTGTGGGAGGATAGCTGTCGGTGTGCGAGGATAGCTGTCGGTGTGCGAGGATAGCTGTCACTCTCTCCCAGACTTGACCCACAAGGACGGTCAAGGAACATCATACTGCTGGATACTTTCCTCGCTATCTTGACACTAAGATATCAGAACAATTTTTGTGCCACAAAAGTTCCGTGAGAAGACGCTCGCGGAAACTTTACATCCTTTAACTATTCTCTGTTTCTTCCCTGAGATTTTTTACTCGAAGAAACATTGGAATTAAGTTGCATAAATGTTTGTTCAGAAACAGGAATTAACATCATTAAAGTGGTATTGAAGTAGAGTTTATAATTACAGCTTTCCGGGGGAACTTCTTTGTTGAGAGTGATCCTATGACCAGATGTCTTACGTGTGTGTGTTGGGGAGACTCGCAATCTTACTCTCTCACGCTCTCTCTATCTCACTTTCCCTCCCACTCTCTCTCTCTCTCACTCTCGCTATCTCTCACTTTACTTCTCACACAAAATGTGTCAACACATATTATTGGGGTCAACACTGGGGGTCAAAACAGACACATACCCTGATATCAAGAGACACTGGGGTCAGCAGCAGACACAGACCCCATCACGAAAGACTCTGGGGTCAGCAGCAGACACAGACCCCATCACGAAAGACTCTGGGGTCAGCAGCAGACACAGACCCCATCACGAAAGACTCTGGGGTCAGCAGCAGACACAGACCCCATCACGAAAGACTCTGGGGTCAGCAGCAGACACAGACCCCATCACGAAAGACTCTGGGGTCAGCAGCAGACATAGACCCCATCACGAAAGACTCTGGGGTCAGCAGCAGACACAGACCCCATCACGAAAGACTCTGGGGTCAGCAGCAGACACAGACCCCATCACGAAAGACACTGGGGTCAGCAGCAGACACAGACCCCATCACGAAAGACTCTGGGGTCAGCAGCAGACACAGACCCCATCACGAAAGACACTGGGGTCAGCAGCAGACACAGACCCCATCACGAAAGACTCTGGGGTCACCAGCAGACACAGACCCCATCACGAAAGACACTGGGGTCAGCAGCAGACACAGACCCCATCACGAAAGACTCTGGGGTCAGCAGCAGACACAGACCCCATCACGAAAGACACTGGGGTCAGCAGCAGACACAGACCCCATCACGAAAGACTCTGGGGGGTCAATACCCCCAGACACGTACCCCAACCTCAACAGAGACACTAGGGGGTCAACACCCCCGGGGGGCGCAGACCCCCAAGAAAGCCGATCAAGCCGTACAAACATACAACCATTTTCTCCTCGACCTTCGTGGCCAAGATTTCTTAAAAGCCAAATATAAAGATTTAAACCGACCCCCAGATGGTAGCTAGGTGTATATATATCTTATTCCTGCCTTGTGTCTCCAGACCCTTGTCTCAGTCACCAGGGGAAGGCACCACGAGGTCACCATTGTCACAGAGTGCCAGCCACAAGGGTCCCAGGAAGCTAGCCAGGAGGTATATTTAGGTCTTCCCAGGACCCAGGAAGCTAGCCAGGAGGTATATCTAGGTCTCCCCAGGACCCAGGAAGCTAGCCAGGAGGGATATCTAGGTCTCCCCAGGACCCAGGAAGCTAACCAGGAGGTATATCTAGGTCTTCCCAGGACCCAGGAAGCTAGCCAGGAGGTATATCTAGGTCTCCCCAGGACCCAGGAAGCTAGCCAGGAGGTATATCTAGGTCTTCCCAGGACCCAGGAAGCTAACCAGGAGGTAAATCTAGGTCTCCCCAGGACCCAGGAAGCTAGCCAGGAGGTATATCTAGGTCTTCCCAGGACCCAGGAAGCTAACCAGGAGGTAAATCTAGGTCTCCCCAGGACCCAGGAAGCTAGCCAAGAGGGATATCTAGGTCTCCCCAGGACCCAGGAAGCTAACCAGGAGGTATATCTAAGTCTCCCCAGGACCCAGGAAGCTAGCCAGGAGGTATATCTAGGTCTTCCCAGGACCCAGGAAGCTAACCAGGAGGTATATCTAAGTCTCCCCAGGACCCAGGAAGCTAGCCAGGAGGTATATCTAGGTCTTCCCAGGACCCAGGAAGCTAGCCAGGAGGTATATCTAGGTCTCCCCAGGACCCAGGAAGCTAGCCAGGAGGTATATCTAAGTCTCCCCAGGACCCAGGAAGCTAGCCAGGAGGTATATCTAGGTCTTCCCAGGACCCAGGAAGCTAGCCAGGAGGTATATCTAAGTCTCCCCAGGACCCAGGAAGCTAGCCAGGAGGGATATCTAGGTCTCCCCAGGACCCAGGAAGCTAACCAGGAGGTATATCTAGGTCTCCCCAGGACCCAGGAAGCTAACCAGGAGGTATATCTAGGTCTCCCCAGGACCCATGAAGCTAGCCAGGAGGTATATCTAGGTCTCCCCAGGACCCAGGAAGCTAGCCAGGAGGTATATCTAGGTCTCCCCAGGACCCAGGAAGCTAGCCAGGAGGTATATCTAGGTCTCCCCAGGACCCAGGAAGCTAACCAGGAGGTATATCTAAGTCTCCCCAGGACCCAGGAAGCTAACCAGGAGGTATATCTAGGTCTCCCCAGGAGGAGGCTGGGAATCCTAGCCACTAAGCACAGCTGCTCAGCAGGCACATGGTCTACATCACCAGGTATACACGTTGCTGAGCACCGACTTGAGCAACATTATGGGGGACTTAGATGGCAGCATTATGGGGACTTAAGTGTGTCTAACACAATTGGGACTTTAAGTGTATAAGAACGAGGCTTTCCTCCTGAAATGACATACTTTTTCCACAATATATTTTTATCACTAAGTTACAGGAAAACTTTGCAAAATTACTGAAGAGAATCTATAAATATTTTGAACAAGATATTTTTTTTCCTTTCGCTTCTCTTAAACTTCAACAAAACTTAGCAAGTCTAAAAGAAAAAAATTCATACTTGGTAAAAAAAAATTTTTTTTGCCTTCTTGTCTTTTTCAGAGAAGTTGGCAAATAACACAAAAATAATTTATGGAAAAAGCAGGTTTCTCCTCGGGCGTGTGAAGCTCAGTAAAGAATACACAGTGTGTAAAACTGTGACGCCCGCTGAGGCCAGGGAATTATTGTAAGCGTTCAGGAAGTGTTCCATGTGGTGGTGGTGCAACCCACCCCAGTCTTAATGAGATGCCTGAGGCGCTCTGTGTCTTGCAAGATCTCCAACTGTGTGTGTGTGTGTGTGTGTGTGTGTGTGTGTGTGTGTGTGGTAGGTCTGTAAGTGTGTGTGTGTGTGTGTGGAAGGTCTGTAAGTGTGTAGAAGTTATAAAAGTGCTGGGTGTTGTGATCCAGGCCTCTGGGTAACAGAAATATCTTCCAGTCGTGGAAGGTAGGTTCTATGTTCGTGTTAAATGTAATAGATCCATTCTAAACCTGCGGATATTTAAGATCTATCGTGACATTCGTGATGGCATCGATAACAATTCCTTGATTGTTAAAGAGAACTTCCAAATACCTTGAAGACAATCGTTTTCAGACCAGATCTCTCTTCTAAATACCTGGGATGAAAAAGACTCCTTTCAGACCTACTGTTGTCAAAGATTTGACAGAGTCATTCACAGGAAAAACTTGAGTTTTAAAGAATATTTTAAAACTCTTTGTGAGTAAACTCTGGCACCACTCGACACCAAGTTGACACCTCTTTCTCAAGGCTTGACACCTAGTCCTTGGTGACACCACTTGTAATTACCTCAAGTAATTATCATTCCTAATTACCACGTTGGGACTTGGGACGTAACGGGATATTGATGTAAACTTTCCCCCTTCCCCCCTTTCTCTCTCTCACTCTGTCTCTATCAATCTATCCAACTTTAACTACCGGTAAGCCATCCCTTGCCCTGTCAGTCTATAGTCTATCGCACGCGTAAAGTCACTGCTCATCTTCACTGAAATAATACATTTTATTACACAAATAACTTTATTTTTATCATTAATTTCGTTTACCAAAAAAGAGTCCATTATTATGCATTTGCTCAAGAAAAGGTCACAATAAAAGCCAGTCCATCAGTCCATTGTCATGTACAATTAATGAGTCCCTCACTACCACTACCACCCCCTTCATCCACCCCAGAACCACCTACAACCACCCCACAAAGCTACAGCCACTCTCCCACTGATACCATATCGTCTCAGAAGGGGAGATGTTTAGATGTAACCATGTTTGTCGTCGCACATATATATATATATATATATATATATATATATATATATATATATATATATATATATATATATATATATATATATATACGCCTACTGGCGTCTCTTGAGCATTGTGTGTGTGTGTGAGAGAGAGAGAGAGAGAGAGAGAGAGAGAGAGAGAGAGAGAGAGAGAGAGAGAGAGAGAGAGAGAGAGAGAGAGAGAGAGAGATGCTCCTCCCTCTCACCAGAGTCAATGACAAATGACATTTGGAGGTTGCCCACTCGGGACTTGACAAGTGAGTCAGGTGTAATTACTGGACCCCACCTCAAAGTTAGGTGTATGACTAGGGGCCCACACTACAGTCACTTGTATGACTATGACCTCCATGAGTCGGGTGTATATATATATATATATATATATATATATATATATATATATATATATATATATATATATATATATATATATATATATGATGCCGAACCATGTAAACCCATTTTTCTTATTTTTTCTTATCTAAATCCTAATCTTCATGCTATTTCAGGTTGTCTAACTCTCTCTCTCTCTCTCTCTCTCTCTCTCTCTCTCTCTCTCTCTCTCTCTCTCTCTCTCTCTCTCTCTCTCCCATGAGGACCAAATGCCACAAAGGTCAATACTGTGGTCCCATCAGTGAGCCATTAGTCCATCAATTAATCGCCAGTTCTCCATCAATGGACCTTTAGTGGCCGATCAATGGCTCTTCCGAAGTTTATAGCAGTGGTCCACCGGTGGTCCACCAGTGGTCCACCGGTGGTCCACCAGTGGTCCACCAGTGGTCCATCAGTGGTTCACCAGTGGTCCACCAGTGGCCCAAAAGTGGTCCACCAGTGACCCACCGGTGGTCCACCAGTGGTCCCCCAGTGGTCCACCAGTGACTCACCAGTGGTCCACCAGTGGTCCACCAGTGGTCCCACCAGTGGTCCCCCCAGTGATCCACCAGTGGTCCCCCAGTGGTCCACCAGTGGTCCACCAGTGGTCCCCCAGTGGTCCACCAGTGGTCCACCA